>NC_051193.1:38852553-39152553 GCF_015220075.1 Falco rusticolus | reverse complement strand
CAAAACCTGTAAAATAGAGCTAGTTTTAAAATGATCAGATTAACAGACTGAAAGATTTTTAATTTTGATAGAGATGGCTGAGTCTCACATGCAAGACTAAGTTGTAACATGAATAAAAAGGAAGTGAATAACTGTAGTTCTCAAAAGGTTCAACTATAACCCTATAACTTCAGCCCTATCATGAACAGACCAGAATACCAAATCTATGATCAGTACTCATATCTCATTATACTGTCTTTGTCTACTTGTTAAAGTGCCAGAGCACATCAGATAATAACAGAATATTAACATTGCAAAAATTACAGGATCATGCTATCTGTAGGTAGCCAAAAGTATTTCAGCCAGTTCTGTAAAATCTTGTTTCAGGGTCCCAAGAAATTAGTATGATCACTGATCTTCACAGCCTTTCTATAAGACTCCAGAAAAATTGTCTTATGTTTTTGCATTTTTCCAATGTACTGAGGTTCTTGAATGCCCTATGTATTTGGTCTGCACAGGCAAATGCTGACTTTTTTAAATAAGGTGGTTTGGATGACATATTTTTTGTGTCAAAATGAAGTCCTTCTTCCCCCCCCCCCCCAAAAAAAAAACCCAAAAATCATTCCTACTATAAAGCAGTGTTAATACACATGAAATAAATTGATTTTGCCAAGGTTAAATTTGTCTAGTGGAGCCTATACTTGAGATCATTCAAGTGTTCTCTTGAGTTATCTCATTGTATCAGTGTTTGCAGGACAGGGCCTTGAAATTTTTTCTGCCACACAAAGTTAATATAGATGGATTTAATTGAAACATCTTTGAGGAGTCTTCAATAAGTCATGTATCTCTTTATCAGAATAAACTTTTTATAAAAAAAGAATCAAAGAGTATAAGGAGCCTTTAGTAGAGATCCTGGTATGAAATGCAACTAGTCTGTAATAAATGTGACTATTGTCTATAATAAATACTTTTCCATTTTTATATGGGAAGCCTTTTTAGGAGGAAGGGTTTGCTTATTAAAAATATTTAATATTAATATTTAATAAAATATTTATTTTATATTGAATATTGGATTATAGAAATCCATTCATACCATGGATTCTATGCAGACAAGCCATAAGTGTATGCAGTTTTTAGCTGCAGAAGACCCTGACCGTACAGAGGAGCAACTTTTCCAGAATGCCTTCACCAAGCACTTTAATACTCTTACTTAAATAACATAGTGCATAGGAATGCAAGCTATAGAGATCCATCTAAGTTGTTGGCTTTTCTGTATGTCCCCACCTCTCCTTCAACAAATATGCATCTGACTTACCCATCCCAGTATTTTAGCATAATAGGGATTGAGCCCAAAGCTTCCATATCTCAGAGACTGATGTTCAGGTTCTTCCCACAGAACCTGAAGTACTAAACTGAGTAGAATCTACGTTAATAATGGTAATGCTATTTAAAAACAGACTGTTCTTGCCTTTGTACAGATAGACTAATTTTTTCAAGAAGGGATGATTTTGAAAATTCTAAGTGTCTGTGACTAGCTTTGTGGGGATTGGTGGCGCTGGCTTTGAACACCATCATTCTTTTACTTCTGCAAGGTTTGGTCTTTTTTCCCTGTAATGACAGGAATATAATTTCATGGACACAAGGAATCATTTCCCATGCTCATTCAGGGATACCAATATGATACATGATACATGCATGATACTAATGTCCTGTTGTCCCTTCCTGCCCCAAGCACCACATTGGCTTAAACGTCTTTTAGCTTCCTGTAGTGGGAAGTCCTGGTAGCCAAGGTACCTGGGGCTTTTGCTGCCAGGGAATCAGTGGCTAAGAGTGTGAGAAGTCTGTCCCAATAGGCTAGAGAAAGTAATCACAAAGAAGTTGTCCAGGTCCCCATTTCCATGGTTCTTTCCTATGTCTTAAAGGTCTCCTTTACTGTAGGAAGGTGACTTTATCACCCTTGTCATGCTCAAGGATGCTAGACAAGGATGTACGCAAGGGTGTAACTGCCAGTACCAGTTACAGTGACGTACATCAAGAACAACTTGAGTAAAGTCAAAGGGGTATAGAGGTATAAAACTGGGGATAACAAGCCTGTAGTTTGCTCTTCGGAGGTAGGACTGCAGAAATTAATCATGTTTTGAGATAGCCAATTCATCTATCCTGTAACAATAAAAAATGCATTTAGAAAATACGAAATATTACCTTTCTTTTTCTTGTTTTTAAGGAAATGTAACCCAGGAGGCAAAAGCTTTAAGATTTTTTTTAAGCTTAGTGTCTAGTCCTATCTTGCAGATTTAGCCATGATTACATGTGAATAAAGTCCATCATATCCTTAGAATTTAGCTTTATTAAACTGACTCTCCCCCATCTCTGCATTCATTAAATTATTGCTCTTCTCCTCCTCGGTTCCCCCAAACATACTATTCATTAAAATGTAGAGAATAAAATCTCTATATGTGCATTTTTGCTTATTAGCTGCACTTGGTGCCTCATCATTTGCCAGATTCATATTTCTTGAACAAGGAAGGCAGAAACAATGTAAAATCAATCTTTCTTGCTTGGCCAGATAAATATAAGACACAATGAGAGAAAGAAAGGCACAGAGAGAATGAGATAGGGAGAAAGAAAATAAAGCAGGAAAACAGCAACACCATCCCAATGGTGATGGATAACTGAAGTGAACGTGTCAGGATGGTATTATGTAAATTACCAAAGCAGCTGAGCAGTGCACTGATGATTACAGAGGATGTGAACAATGTTGTGGTCCCCAGGTGCCACCATGCCTTGTTATTTTTTCTTCCCTCCAACTACCCTTGGGGTAGATTCTTCCTGACCTGAGTCCTTGAAAAAAATTATCCAAGAAATACATTCTTAAAAAAAAAAGGTTAAAGGACATCTAAGACATTTCTCTAAAGCAATAACTGCACCCTGTGTGTTGCCAGTTTAACATTCTAAAAAGTGCTTTTTACCTACACCTCTGAATGATCTGACTTATCAAACACCTTGATTACGGAATTGGCTCAAGGTCGACAGGTTTTTGAACAGAAAAGAGAAACTGAAGGGTGAGGCTAGAATTTAACATGCATTAAACTATATTTTAAAGTTACTTGCTTTTACGGAGAAACTTTTCTCCCTCTCATTAGACATCCAGTGTGTCTGTGTTTGAATTTGTGGATTAGTGCTTCTGTCTGTGTTCACTGGTGTCTATGCATTTTGTTTCTGCTTTTGGGAGAGCTGTTTTAAATAGCCCTCATCTGAAATTACTCCTTATTTGAGCTGAATGAGGGCCCAAAACCCAAAGTCCCATAGTCCATGTATATGCTCATAAATTATCAAGACAAACATCCAGACCCTCTGCAGGCTTCTCAGAACTGGATCTTAGAAAATAACAAAGCCTTCATCAGGTTAGGTTATACAAAACAACTCTTCAACATGTCAAGGATTTCACCCAAATACTTCCTGACAAACAATGTTAGAAACCAATTAAAGCCTAAGAATAACTGAGAATTATTTTCAAAAGTATTCTTAGGGTTTTTAAGCTAAATTATTTTGACCAGTGTCCTAATTAATTTGCATTATTTTTTCACAAACAGATGGGAATTATATTATTTTATTAGCAAGGTGCTCTAGAAAATGATTCTACTTGATCTAGGTTGATCTATATCGATTATACAAAGTGTCAATTACAATAATCAAAGTTTCCTGGAGTTCTGGAAAACCTAAACTAGCTCCTCCTGTAGGTCCTACCCACAGAGCAATCATGCAGCAGAGTGGGATTCATTGCTTTGCAGGTCAGTCTAGACAAAAATTATTCCATCTGTCATTATATATAGATACAGATATAGATATAGATATAGATATAGATATAGATATAGATATAGATATAGATATAGATATAGATATAGATATAGATATAGATAGATTCTATATACATATATAATTTAATACAGAAATAAAATTTGCAGAGACATACAGCCCTGACACTTTTTTGTTTTGGCACAGCATATATTAAAACTGACCCAATCTCATGTATGAGTTCACAGAACTCTGCAATATCAGTAGCAAATAAGAATCATTAGCATTTATTCCTTCAGTAGGAGTTTCTTGGAGTAAGTAATGTAATGTCTGCACAGCACTGCACTTTCCAGCAGTGCTATGGGCAGCCTCATGGGTCTAACACAGGAACTTGATAACTGACACTTGTACAGGTTTAAATTTAAACTTGCATTTAATTTGTATGCCATTATGTAATTGAGGACACGAACCTTTAAGGCAAATATAGCAGGAAATGGGCATTCTGCTAAAAATATTTGCAATACAATAACTAATTAATGGGATTCATATCTCTGGAGACTATTACAAGGTGGTTTTGTGGCAGATTGCATTTGCTCTGTTTACGTGTGTAAGGGGGAGCTCACTTAATGGGTGAGGGTACATGTGAGGTGGTAGAAGCCCAGAAACATTCACTTGTAGAGGACAATTTCTTTTCACAAGACAGGGGCAGCATGAGCAAATGTAGAGATCCTCTTGGGTTCAGTGCTGATTGCAGCTCTTTCCCAGACAGAATTTATCGGCAAGGTCGGTTTGACTTCTTTGGGATCCTTTCTTGACTACTTTTACTGAAGTCTCTGCAGTTGGCATAGAACATGTTCTGTTTAAATTCATGACAACAGAAAAATAAACAAACCAAACCTGGTGGGGGAAAACAAGCTAAACTGGCCACATAGAAAAACTTTATCATGACAACCTGATCTCCGTTTTTGTTGTTAACATACATTGTTTTGGTATCCCAAGACATCTTAAAAAAACATAGGATGTAGGAATATTTTTTAAATGGAAAAAAATGGGTTGTGAAATTTCTAGCAGTTTGGGTTTGGTCAGATTGCCTAGCCTGCTGTCTGGCTAGGCTCCTTCTACATTCCTGAATTCAGTGGTGAATAGCAGCATAAGCTATGATGTAACAATTGCTTCATTCTTGGTTGTCCACTGTAATTAAAGATTTTTTTTTCATATGACTTTAAAAATAGGTCGTATAGAAAGAATGTAGAAACTGAAGTTTCCTTCACCTGACTTTCTCAGTGCTGTATTGTGTAAGATCTCCAAAACCCCTTCAGAGCACAAGTCCTGCTAATTGTTAATTGGGACATTCAATGGGACTTGAGCACCCACTTCACTTAATTGTTTTTGAGCAGTCAACACAGCTCGGAGAAGTGGCAGACATTTGTGACCAGATTTACTCCTATATCCTGGGTCCAATTTGTCAAGAGCAAACGCATCAGTTTAAAATACCATTGACCCTCAATTGTTCAATTTTTCTGCAGAACCTGGACTACCTATTGCTGGAGTAGTTTTATTCCACTTGACTTTTCTTTACAGAAATAAATAGATACAGAATTTTTATAGATTAATGTTCTATTTCCTTCATTTTAAAGCATTTATTTTAATGTGATTTTTCACTGACAAAAAATGGTACTTCTGGCAGCGTAATAATAACTTGCATTCATATTGTACCTTTCATCTCAAGTGATCCCAAAGCACTTTACTAACTTAACAAGCTGAAACACACTATATTAAATACTACACATAGGGATCACTTCACCCACCACTAAAACAACCACTTATGTGGTGAAATGAGCCAACTGTTTAAGGGCTCAGTTCTGCAAGGTGTTGAGCTCTATTAGCCTGATACAATGCCCACTGAAGTCAATATAAAGACTCCTAAAGATTTCATTGGGCTCTGGATTAGGATTTATTACAATCTTCCAACAAAGCATTTAGGAACATGCTTAACTTAAGCACTTGAGCAGTTCGATTGACATTAATAGAGCTTGAAGTTGCTTAAAGTTGAGCTTGCGGGTTTTTGAAGTAGGGTCAGATGTCTTAGTGCTGTGCTGTACAGATTGCAGCAAGTGCATTGGCACAGCACAGAGAAGCAGAAGACAAGAACTAGGCAACACCCTAACTCATCAAATCTAGTGCTGAAATTAGGTAGCACAATTTAAACGCCCTTACCAAACACATAATCAAGACAACAATGAAAGAAGAATTGTTAGTCCACTCCTTGAAACATTTATGTATTCACTACATGCCAGTAAGTTTTTGTTATTAGCTCTGGTTTATTACCAGTGCTTTATTATTTGAAGACTGTAAAATTAAGAATCTTTTTGTGTTTGCAAATCATAGATTCCTCTTAATGTAATCCAGTAATTCATTGTTTTTCTTCCTGCACAGGTAGCTGGTTTAATAAGCATATCCCACATTAATTTATTGATTAAAAAATGGTAGAAAAGAATAGGCCTATGAGCTGGAGCAAAATGATTTGAAAGAACTACAGCAAAGTAACTGGAGGAAAAAAATTGTGGCTGCTCTGTTTGGTATTAGGCAGCTCCAAGGATGCTACTTCTCAGTCCCAAAGACAGTAAGGTTTTGTGATACTAGAAAAGATAGTAAGTCCAGGTCAGAGCTGGGACAGTAATAACCCTTCTTCATAACCTGACTGCACCCTTCCATGTTAACATACTGTGAACTGAGCACAAGTGACAAAACCAATCCATCATTGCACCACCAACACAAAGAAGAATAGAGAGGTTAACAGAAATTGATGACATCCCCGCTTGAATTTTACACTGATTCGGCCAGCTTTACGATTGAAACAGACAAAGATTTATAGTCCGAGCTAGGACGCTGGCTCTCCTTGATTGCCTTGATTTTTTTTTTTTATGTGCTTCTGCATATTTATTTCCAAGCTCATCACGGGCTTGTATCATTAGAATGCTGATTTGATTTTACATTCCAAGAGGAGTAGACATTATGCAGCCATTTGCATGATGTGAGAGAAATCACCATAACGGTTTGTGATATCAGCGACCAAAATGATAGCTAATGTTCACCTGCATAAGCAGGATTGTGCAATATTTTTTTTGAAATTCAGATTTTTCCCTTTTACTTCTCTCTCTGAAAAAAAAAATAAAAAAAAGATTAAAAAAAAAAAAAAAAAAGAAAAGGAGGGAATTATTCCATATCCTGTGGATGAGAAATTGTGTTTTGTCATGCCTCCGAGGGCTACAGTGGTATTGAGCTTTTATGAATTCGTTTGATATCAGGGCTGAGCGTTACGAGTTCCAACACAAATTTTTTTCCCCATGACATTATTACTGAAAGCTTTTATCAGTTCATTGTGACAAAAAATTGATTATTATCCTTGACATTTGATGGATAGCTTTCATAAAAGTACATTTTTGTTTTGGTTTGGGTTTTTTTGTGTAAGTCTGTAAAGTTTTCTTAGGAAGGTTCTATTTTCTGGAGAGAGAAAAAAAAAATCAAGAAACAACCACTTACTCCATGGAGTATTCTTGTATCACTGCTATCTGTGAAAAAGTTGGAAGTGAAGTGACAGTGCTGCTTCCTTACAGCTTCTTCCAATGAAATACTAGGAAAACATACATTCACACAGCTTAGAGGTAAATTTCCATTAGTAATATAGCTGTTCCAAAGATACCTGAACAGGGGATTTTGAAGTGTTTGAGACAGAGGCATTAATAGCCACTGTGTAGTTAAGGTTAATTCAGGCCTTTGTCTTTGCCAGATTCTAATACCTCTTTGGAGTTGTTATATTTTAAACAAACGTTCAGCAGGTGTCTGACAGAAGAACAAAGCTACCTTTAAATAGTTTAACTCTTGTTTATTGCATTCTAGCAACAAGAAGCTATAGGACTCAACTCATTCTGAGCAACGCCAGGAGCTGAAGCTAATGGTGATTCAATTACGGTCCCTCACAAATGGGAATATTCACCTCTGTGTGTGCATTAGTGTTGATGGGAGCTCTGTGCTTGCCTTGGGAGGAGAATATACTTTAAAAGAATGTGGCAGAACTGTTTTCTTCTGGAGGAGCAGGAAATGGCTGCTTTCCCTGGTTGCCATTCTCAATGACGGATTCGTAGGAGTCTTCCCAGGGACCCTCGCTGTAACAAAAGGTGGGAGGATAGTGAGTTTTAGAGAAATTTGTGAAGACAGAAAGTCAGCCAGAGGCCAGACCAGCCATTCACTAGAGAAAGCGGGCTTTAGAGAAGATAAGATTAGTTATAGGAACAGATTTTAACCTTTTGAAGCAAATGCTGTTAAGTGTCAGATCAATTAAGAAAAAAAAGTAAAAGAGTTTTCTGAACTGTGTGCCAGTTCCAGACATTTGGTGGTTCTTGAGATCAGGGAAGTCAGCAGTGAACAGAAAAAAGATAATTTAGCCTTGATGTTGCTATCGCACAGATGCCAAAGCGATTCCTGGTGAGAAGCCTCAGTCCATCATATAACCTGCAATACGTGCCCTGTACAGAAAGAAATGATTAAATGGCTGCAGTTGTCTTAATTTCCTCCCCTCGAATTTCCACCTCTCTCCATCCCCAACAAGCCTGTCCTGGGGGCAGGTTCTGGGGCAAGTTTACCCAACAGGGACAATATAAATGTCAGTAATGCTGTAGGAAAGGAAGAATCCTCCAGTGTATACTTCGCATCTGTTCTTAGAAAGGAGACTGATGTTTAAGAAAACAATGAAACAGGTTTTGTTGCAGTAGTACTGAGAGGAAAGTAACAAAACAATGGGTTTAAGAAATAAAATAAGCTAACTACAATGAAATATTTCATACATAAGTCGCAAAAATATCAGACTGATGGATAAATCTTGGAAGACTGAAAAAAACTCTGGGACGCTGGAAAAAACTGGTTGTTGTGCCACTGTTTAAGAAGGACAAATACTACACTCAACTGTCAGCTGGTTAAATGGATGTAGAGCAACAAAGTCAAGTTGATAGGAGGTGAAATCAATGAAGAATTAAAATAACGACAATATACACTCTGTCAACCAACACAACTTGATGAAAAAAATTTACAAACTTACTCTTTTTGATTGAGTTTATGATTTTATTGGCAAAGATTTTGGTAAAGCATTTGACTTTATTATGACTTAAAAATACTACAGATAGTGAATTCATTAAAACCTTTCTATACTGACAGATTTTAAAAAGGAATTCTAATGAAAAAATGATCATTTTTTTTTTTCTTATTGGCTTCCTTCTGGTCTGATTCAAGTCACAATCTGACCAATGATGTGCAAAATGACATAAAATCAGTCTTGTTAATATTTACATATACAAAAACAACAGTACGGTAAATAATGAGAAAGAAGGCTGATGAACAGCCTGGATATTAAAGTGAACTGGACTTGCCTGAGTAAGATTTATTTTAACTTTCCAATGGCAATATTAGATATCTAGGAATCAAGACGGCAAGTCACAATTTCGTTCTGAAAGAGAAACTAATTTTAAAAAGGAAACTCATAAGGAGTTGGAAATTTCAAAGGATTCGTATGATGTGGCAAAACATACAATCAGAAAGCTGAGAAAGCCAACATCAGTCTGATCTGTGGCCACAAAGATTAAGAAGTTGATGATTAAGCAGTGGAATAACCTGTTTAAGGATCTTATGGCTTCTCCACCTTTTGGTGTTTAACTCAAAATAAAAAGTTTTGAAAAGATATGTTCTGTCTTTTGTCTTGGTTTTTCAAACCAAAAAGGTTGGGTTTTAACAGTTCCCTCCACTGCTGAGTTTAAATTATCTAGGAATTGTCAGCTTCATCAAAAGAAAATTAAAAATATATAACTACCTGTCTATGAGCTTCATAAATAAAGAGGACTGCATAAACTGAAATCTCCAAATCAGGCACCGAAGCCACACAACAAGGTACTACTAGAGTGCCTAAGTGCCAGTTTCAAGGCCAAAGTAAATGTATGCAAGAGCTTCGGAGAATTCTTGTATGAAATGTTGTCACTCACCTGTTGTATTTTAAAAAGATTTTGGTTGTTTTCTTCTTTCTCCTGATAGGACATTAGGATTTTATCTGCAGTTTTCAGAAGAGAGGAAAAAGCATATTGTCTACTACTTTTCCTGTGTTAAAGTAATTTTCACACTCCAAAACCAGAAAGTACTACTGTTGAGCATAAAACCTTGGCTCCATTTGTCTATGCACTTGCTCCATGTGACTTCTTTCAGTGACTGGATTGTAGATACCTGGTGGGTTCGCTTTGGCCAACAGCCAGGCTCCCATCCAGCCGCTCCCTCCCTCCATCTGCTTAGCAGGATTGGGGAGGGGGGTAGGGTGGGTGGGCAAACAGGATAAGAAACTTCATGGGTTGGGATTGAGGCAGTGAGATTTCCTACCAGTTACTGTCACTGACAAAACAGACTAAACCTGAGGAAAATTAATTTACTTTTTTTTTTTTTTTTTTTTTTGCCAATTAAGATAAATTTGGGTAGTGAGAAACAAAATGCAAACATTAAAACAAGACCTTTCCTCCCCCATCTCTGCCCAGAGGGGCTAGCCCCACAGTGCTCCTACTGCCAGAGCCTGGCCACAGCCACACAGTACAATGTAGTATAACAAATCCTAGTCTAAGAAATTATTAGAAATAGTGAAAGGACAACATTTAAGTTGCATGTTGCTGTTTCTTTTATATTTTCTGTTAATTGGTAGGAATCACCCCAGCTAATTTTTTGCAGAAGAATAGCCTTTTAACCAAACTTGACGGGCATGATTCTCCTTCTATTTATATATTAACATTCAAACCCTAATTTAAAAAAAAGGCTGATTTTAGCTTTATAAAACAAAATTTGATTGGATTGTTCATTTGGTTTGTTTTAACCCTCTCACAATATGCTGAAAGATCCTGGTTTTATTTAATTTCTATCGCAATGACTGCAGTGAAACTGATAAAACAAAGAGAACTCTGGTTTGGTTCTAGATAGCATTTTCTTTAAACTGCTAAATCGTTGCTGTATATATTCCATTGAATATTGTAGGGTACAACATTAGATTCTTGGCTGGATCTTCCTGTCAGCAATCAATTAGTTGTAATGACTGTAGTAAGAAACTAATGTACTATCCATATTAGAAATGTGCAGAGGCTGGAATATCTGCAGTATAAAGGCTTTTGGGGAATTTTAAAATTTGTCTGCCAGCAGGAATGTTTTCATGGAAAAGAAAATGCTGGTAGAGCAAAGAAGGGGACGTTGGGTCATTCACATGTCTTGCTTCAGAAAATTAGAAGTGTTTGTTTAGATTTCAATTTTTGAGCCTTTGTTATATTAGAGCACTTGTCATTCTGTTATGATTGTAATTTGACAAATTATTTCTAATTGAAAAGCCAATTTCCACCAAAAAAATGAAATGTATAAAATAATGCAAAACCCAGCCATTTCAAAACTGTCAGAAATTTTCCTTACATTTGCAAGTGAAATCCTACAAAAATCAATCCCATTCCACAAAACATTTCTGCTTTGATAGTAATATTTCCCAGTGAACTGTAAATCCATCAATGTTTCTCTAAATGCTTCTAATCCTACTCTCACAAATTTCTGTATTCTTTATTATGAGTTGCCAGTTTGGTTCATTTTGCGTACAAAATACTAAGCTTAACAAGTACGTTTTAGAATTAGGTGTAAACACAGAAGCAAACAGAATAATTTAATTATTTCCAAAGAAAAGTGGGATTTTTAGTTGGAAGACATTTAGACAAGGATTTCAGGATAAATTAGCTAGTTCAATGAATTTAAGAATATCATGTGTTGACAACATGACATTACTTTACACTTAGTTTGATTTCTGTGCAGACCAGAAGCAAGCACAGGTAGCAAGATGCCAACAGCCTGAAATATTGGTAGTATTTTCTGTGAGAAGAATAATGGATTTATTCTCACGAATAAAAGTAAATCAAGTTTCAACTGTGAAGTTGGAGGCTATCCTGAGAGAAAGAATAACAGACTAAAAATAAATTGTTCTTCATTGTTGTGAGTGAATTATGCACATTACTCCAAACAGATTTTGTTGAGGTGATTTAGCCATAATCCACTTGTTTTGTGCTTGCATGCCTAAATTTTATGTCATATGTAAAAAGATGGATAAAAGACTACTTCTGAGATATAAATATGCATATGCAAAGCCAAGTACAGTAAGATTGAATCATCTCCATATATTCTGTAACAGGAAAATAAAAAGATGACAGGGAGCATCAAATTAACTTATTTTACTAGCTTCTTCTTCAAACACATTTTAAAAAGTGCAAAACAGTGTAATTTCTTGTGGCATGCTACTCCCTGTGTTGCTATTAAGCTATCCAGGTGATGCCCTCTTGGGAATCCACTCTGAACAGAGGCCTAATTCAAGACTGGATCACAACATCTGCACCAGATAGAATTTGTCATCTTCAGTCTTCAAGCCCATTGGCTGTTGCTTAGCAACTGGTCAATCTCACAGAGTATTTGCCATGACAAATTAGTAGCGTTGTTACCATGACAACCAGCTTTGTTACTTAATTAAATTGATTTGAATCAGAATTGGCTTTCGGGGAAACAAGTGTGTTGAGTGAAGTAGTAAACACGAGCTTGCAGCTAACCATTCATGCTTTGATGTAGTAGTCCCTAAAATCAACACCATCAGGATGAAATCCACAATCAAGTCCTGAAATCACTGTGGACAGATTTGCTCAAGATTTTCATTTCCTTTTCCAGATTTTTAGAGAGCTCTGGATATATTCAGCAATGGTCCAAAAAAAAAAAAAAAAAAAACAAAAAACCAAAACCCAAAAAACATCTCTTAGGAAAAAGTACCAAAACCGAACCCAAACCCCAGGATGCTCCAGTTTCCTGACTGATGCTAGTTCTTTGATAGTGTAAGTAGGGAATGTAGTGCTCTTTAGCAACCAGTTGTGGAGCCATGTTGCACCATCACTGGAAATTGCTGCACAGCTTCAGACAGAAAAAGGAAGAGAAATCAGATTATGTGGGGTAAAGAGCTAGGAATGGAATTTCTTTACATTCTTTCTGCTTCTACTCCAGAGGCATTTTGACCGCTACCATGGAAGTCTTAGTGTTTGCTATAATATATGGCTCTGCCTGTCTTGGGGAAGTAGGGAAATCCCATCTTTTGATACTTAGGGCCCAAACATCGCAAAGTTAAAGTAAGGCAAGCTAGAAATACAGATTTCACACTACCGGCAAATTTATTTTAACAGAAACACCTACACGCTTTTTAATTATGTTTCCCACCCTTCTTATCCTCTTTGCAGACTGACAGAAGCACAAGATTAACATATTTATATCTTACATATATTGAATGAATGAATCCTAGACATTAAGTATGAGTACAGCTGTTGCAGACTTCAGATACACAATCTCACAGTTTTCCAGTTTATCTCTATTTTATCACTGATAATGTATGGGGGGCTGCTCTTGCTGTCCTTCCTGATCTTCTTGCATATTTAACTGTACAATTCAAGTTGTATTTCCCTTATAAAATATTAAATTAATTGCTTGGAATGATTTGAGATTTCTCATTATCTGCGACTGATTTAAAGCTCGAATGTGCTGTTTTGCATGGATGTTCCAAAGCTTAAGACTATGTAAACAATAAATGGGAAACATCAACCAAGTGGTGACTCACATGGGAAACTGTAAATTGTACAAATTCTAAATTGCAAGGTGCTGTGTGGCCTTGCTACATTGCTTGAGTGCTATCTGTAATTCACACTGCTATCATTAGAATATGCAGACAGCCTACTGAATCTCTCTGAAGTAGATTTTTATTTCTTTAGATTTTATTAGCAGAGCGTCACTTTTGTAATGCACTTGTTTTGAAAGTTTGTCTTTGTTGAGAAGCTTCTGGAAAAATAAATCATTTAAAAGAAAGAAGAAACATTTACATATGTACTGCTAGCAAAACCAGCTAAGACTATCTTTCACACCTCTGAATGAATTCAGACAAAGCACGTTTCTCCTTAAATACTTCTCACAGAACTTAGTAATTGTGAAACCTGATTTACAGCAATGTACACAAAAGTTCCAAATACTTTGATGTTTTCTCCTGCTAAATATTATGCATTATATGTATTATGCTGATACAGTGATTTAATCTTCAAAAATCCTGTAGAAATATCAGATTGTCCTTCTTATTGTAAGAGCAGAATTAATAATAGGAACTGACATGTTTGTTATACAGAGAGGGAAACTGCAGAGGAAAAATTAAGTCATTGTCAAAGGTTCAGAACTCAGGATCACTGTTCACATCTGCCACAAACATCAGTGTTAGGCTTCAAGTTTGACCAGCTAAAATTGCCATAGAAAAAAGTATTTCTACAAGTTGATTTCCAAATATTTTTTTTTCATTAAAACTCCCTTATATTTTTTGTGGGGCTATAACTAGAGGAAAAAATAAACTATTAGGAGAAAAAGAAATTCTAATAAGTGTCTGGTTTTTTATGTATTTCTTTTGTATTTTTTTAACTCTGACCGTTGAAACAATATATTTTCAGAAATAAGTTGTTTTCTAAAAAATAGCTATCAATGTTAATAATAGAGAAGTCTGTAAGAATGAAAATGGAGAGAAAGAGTGGAGTAATAGTATATTCAAGGGGTACATGCGAGTCTGAAACAGGGTGATGTTTCAGACAGTCCACAAGTTGGACAGGTAATTGGGAGAAGCTGAAAAGCCATGCACAAGAAGTCCGAAACAGGACTGTTTGGAAAAAAAGAAGAGGTATTATCTATTTTCATACATCAGTGAAGTGAGCAGAGGGGCAATAACTCACCTGCTGCATGGCTTTCTGATTATTTCAGTCACCAACAGCAATCAGTGTCATCCAATTAAGGTATAGTTTTGAGCAAGGGTAGTCATTTCTCTCCAGGTAAAAGGAATAGAAACATCAGCAGGTTTTAGCCGTTTAAAAGGAAAAGGCAGCAATATTGTAAATACTTAGACTCCTTCCTAAGAGTATTTGGCCTTCAGAGACCATGAATTAGACTAAATATTAGGAGATTAACAAAGATGCAAATTTAGTAATTGAGGAACCTGCATAGATATCATTCACCACTGCGTGGGGATTCTGGGTGCAGGTACTGAGTGGAGAACGACACAGGGTTTAAACACACAGTTTCATTACTGTAACTTCTCCTACAACATAGACGGAGGAGTATTTGCACCACAGCCCTGTTGCACTGAGTGATGCAACTAGCCTTCTGGCTGAAAAGCAGCTGTACAACGGCTGAAGTGGAGTCCTTCCCCTCTGCAGCCAACTCACAACACAAGGGCTGAGGTCAGCCCAAGGGTGACTCAAGCAGACAAACTGTCTGATCGCTCAGCCTGATTAATTACGCTACTAGCCCTCGGGCAAAGCGGGCAGATACTTACTAAACATTGTCCATTCCTGTTTCAGTAGGTTTGTTAAATAGTCAGTGAAAATGCTTTAACTTGGCTTAGGCACAGCTAATGGATGTCACAGTTTTATAATATTCTACTCGCTGTTAGAATGTTCTGGGACTAAGTTAAAGCAGGAATTTATAAGTATGGCACACTGTTTTCAGTAGTTTGTCATCACTTATTACCCTTCTCAGCCCCTCTAAAGGAATAAAAGGATTGGGGCATGTTTTTCTCTTCAAGGTGAGTGAGCGTTACTACATTGAAGATGAATGCTTCAAGATCCTTCTGTAATGATTAACTTCATATTCCAAGCAAGAAACTTTTCTCTTTTGGAAATGCTTTAATATGCTTCTGGAGCTGACTATCCTCTTCTGATTCACTGTAGGAAATGATGTGTTACTGATATTTTCCCTACCCACGCCTTAGGATTAAAGTTACAATTGAGCAATTGAAAGCATGTCCCTTCTCTCCTCCATGAGCGGTGACAGATCTGAACCACACAAATATAAACAGATGCAGCAGGACTAATTCTGATCTTTCTTAAAACTAGGTAGTTCTAGTATAGTTTCAGGGAATCAGCACTACAAAGCGTCAAAATTCTTATCATGAACACAAACTCCTATTGAACTAGGCACTGTACAAATACAGAGTGAAATGTTGCACAGTTACAAGTCAAAGATAAGGATATTGGTCATATAAGTAAAGGAAAAACAAGAAAACAATGACACATTAGTAGTCAATAGCAGTCCTAAAAGTTGGTAAATGTCATTAAAGGTAAATGAGATATAATAAATAGGGAGGAATACATTTGCAAGTAAGAGCATCATGGTTTAAGTTATAGGCTATGTTAAAATGTAATAATGCACATTTTAACAAATCATAGAATCCCAACTGTAGAAATTGGGATAGGATATAAAAGCTGACAACAGTTTTAACTGTGGATGGATAAGAAAGGTTGTGTCTCAGATAAATTATGTAGAGAGTTTTTGGATGTGAGGACTAAGGATCTGTCAGAGATGATCCAAGTTACAAGCCTGAGTGACATGCAAGATGATGATGAATTTGATCAACAAAAGAAGAAAGAGTAGAGAATTGCTTTTTTTTAGGTCTGTGAAGACAAGCAAACCCGAGGTAATACTTAGAACAGTCTAAATGAATGAGGTGACCAAGACCTGTGATGTAAAGGAAAAAAGGAGCAAGACAAGCGGTACCACCGTAAAAAGCTGAAAGTGCACGTGAAACAATGAAGCAGAGAAAAGGTGAAAGGGAGGATCAGAGGAAACAGGAAAACAAGAAAGAGAATCTCAGAAGGCTGGAGAAGGCAAGACTTCAAGCGTGGGACTGATTATGCTGATGAGATGAGCATGGTTTCTAATTCTGATCGTTGACTAAGAATCCTTAACGGCTTTGGTGACAATTGTTTCAGCTGAGAGGAGGATTTTCCAGTGAGGGCAGAGGTAGGAATGAGAATAGAGAAATCCCAGGTGCATGGTGTGGTAGTTTCTTTGAAAATCTGAGAAGAAAAAAGGAAATTAACACCTAAAGCATTACTGGAAAAGAAAGAGACATCATTAATGGTCTTTCTAAGATGAGAAAAGCAAAGTCATGTTTGTATACTAAGAGAAAAAACAGAGAGAGAAGCCACAAAAAGTCATGGAGAATATGACAAAGAAGTGAAGAGATTCTTTAGGAAAAACTAACCAGTAAAAACTCATGGGAGAAGGAAGAAAAAGATTGATATGGGAAAATCATATAGTTATTCCAATATTAAATTAGAAACTAATGACACGGTTATTGCCTGATAAGGAATTTTTAATTGCTTTTCTTTTTTCTAGAATGTATATGGAAAATCATGGCAGCTTTGTAAATACCTGGATGCCTATGAAGAGCTTACTAGAAAATTTTAGTGGCATAAGTCAGAACATAACTGACCGGGAATTTATTAGAACAAGTTTATGAAGAAGGTATAACAGTGTAAGAGAAAGCTCAGCCTAGCTCAGGTCTAAGTCTTGACTGGAGAATCAGCAAGAATCTGGAAAACTGACTATCCTTCTCATAAGCCTTCACCAATTAAGTATTTTATTTAATTTTACTGATCCTTCTACTATCCTCTAAAGTTAAGGAAAGAAAAAATTGTGCTGATATCAAAATGACATGTTGCTAGGTTACAAATTCCATTTCCTACTCCCATTTCTTATTTGTAATATAATCTCACAGTAATGCACACACACACACATAGATATGTAAATACATATGCATGTGTATATACACATGACGCTATAAAGGTACCTTGCAAAATCTACAAATAGATATCGTATTTACCAAGGAAGTAAATATAGCTGAGAAGACCTATAGTAGAAGTTTGTAATTTCTTAATGAACTTCAAAACTGTATGTCTTTTTCTCATTCTTTACAAAATAATAAATATTACATTACATCAAGAAAATACATCTGAGGGCATATTTTCTTAACAGAGCAAAACAAAGGACAAAATTAAGGTTGAATGCATGACACTAAAAGGAAAGGTGTTGAGTGATGGCAGATTATATTGCAGTTAGGAAAAGATGCCTGTTTTCATTCACAGCATCACAAGGCTGAAAATGACCTCAAGAGGTCAGCAAGTCCATCCCCTTGCCCTAAGGCAAAACCAACTATACCTATGTCATTACTGACAGTTGCTTGTCTAATCTCCTCTTAAAGACCTGTAATGATGGAGATTCCACAGCTCCCAGACTTTTCCCAGTGCTTCCCTAGGCTTTCTGTTAGAAGACATTTCATGATGTCTGACTGTTCTTTGTCCCAATTAAGCCTATGGCATCTTGGTCTGGTCAGAGGGGCATCTATTCATTTGCCTATGCTTTTATAATTTTTCTTCTTCAAAAATATATTCTTAAGAATAAATTTGATATGGGGCATTAATTTGATGTCAGGATGGGACAGAAAATATTTGTTAAAACACGTTGTGTCTCTACAGTTATTTTAATTAATTATTTGAAGGTGGGAGCCTAAAGGTGAAGGAAGGGTGAGGGACTGATTCATAGGACAATTCTTTTCCCCCTTTACATTCATTGAAAATGATCAGTTGTAGGAACGTAGTTAGTGTACATTCAGAAGGGAACTAATGAAGGCAGTACACTGTTATACGAAATGTAACATTTCAAAGCACCAGGGAGAGGACTTTGTTTTATCCTGAGATCTGTATCCAATTCTCCAGCTGATACAAATCACTGCCCACTGGCAAACACAGAAGCAGAGAGCAAAGAGCACCCTGAGGAAGTGTTACATTTCGCTGTTGCAGACAACCAAAAGTCTAGCGGTGGTGACCTCACGCTTGACTTTTGGGATTCCTGTGGCTGTAATTAACATCACAGAGCTTTCAGGTAGCACACAGCTTCTGAGCAGTGGCTCGGGAATCACTCATTTATAAAACACAATGACTTTGTAAATAGCTACCCTAAATATGGAGGCACTGAAGCAGCCTAAAAACATTTTCTCTTCCTTCGTTTTTTTTCTGTCCGGAGTCTGGTGCCAACCGAAGTCTTCACCTGATTCTTGACAATTCATTGATGATAAGAAAAATTTGATCAAGGAACTTCAGAAGTCACATTTTTAACAGGAAATTACACAACATGAAACTGCAGTAGCAATAGTAATTACAGAACATAAAAATGTAAAAAGTGAAAATATTTCTAGCAAACCCTTCCCTCTCTCATTAAGACAAGAAAAATAAAATCAATCTCAAAAAAAAAAAAAAAAAGTAAAATATTTTTGTCCAGTCATCTCTAATTAAAATATTGGGAGGAAGTTCATACTTGTATCCAATCTCTTTGCAGCTGGGTGACCTGACCCTGATCAAAGACTTTCAGTAGGTTTCTATAAAATTCTTGCATATCTATTTGTTTTGATCCTTTTTCAATTCAGCCATGCCCAGATACAAAAGTCTGTCTATTGGATGCACTTACGGGTTTGCACTATTTATCAAGGAAGTTTCAAAAGCTGATTCTTTTTCCAGATGAACACTTCGTGCTTTTGTGTCATTTTCTTCAGCTACTTTGCACCCTAAGTCCTTCTGCTCTATATGAAAACAATGTCAATACAATGAATCCCTATAAAAATGTTTCATTTAATGAAAATTAGGGTACAGCTTGAATTTGGTGATCTCTCATTTACAAAGCATCAGACTTGGCACCCCTGTGTAAGTAGGAGAGGAAGAGAAAGGAGCAATATGAGAAAACAGGATTGTGCCTGGGGAGTGGGATACTTTAGCTGGTGCCACTAACATTCGCTCTCCAAACATTTTCTTACTGAGCTTAGACAGAGCACTTGGGGCAGTTTTCTCACAGCCTAGAAGGCCCACAAACTAGCCTGATTTTTTTCCCCTGCACAATCTATATACCACAATCTAATCTAGTATAGCCAACAAGATTTACTGTCATGTTTAGAATGTGTTTTAAATAGTGATTTACCATCTCTTAAAATAAATGTTGTTTGTAGCAGTCTGTGGTTTAGTTTTGTTTTCCCTATCTGCCATGAGGATCCCATTTTCCCTTTAGTATGCTGACAACACAACTTTGTTAAGGCTGGTTGGTTCCATTTGCATTGGACATCTCTTCTGCATATAGATTGATGAGTTTAATCAGCAAATCAGGAGAAAGACTTGGACATCAATCAGTGTCAGTTTTCTTTCTTTCTGATTTCTGATTTGCTACTTTTAGTTATCAATGCAATAAAATGATGCCAATTTAAGATAAAAACTAGGAAATAATGCAAAGTTAGTATAAAATTGTCAACAGGCCCAGGAGCTCTACTGCATTATGATCACTGATATTTTGAAAAAGAGACACCATATTTAACAGCCAGGACCAATGATTAATCCATTGTTCAGAGTTCAGTAAAGAAAACATTTAGTAGTGCACTGATTAAACAATATCATAGTGTCTTTCGGCTTATTAGTAAGACAAAAATATTCCTATGCATTTCCATGGACTCCTAATGAACAGAAAGGACAATTTGTGCCTCAAAAAACAGCCTCTTCTAGATAAATAAGACAATACCTTGAGATGTTTCAGGTACACTGGCATTACCATTTCATACTGCCAGTGTACCTGAAACATCTCGAAGTATTGTCTCATGTATCTATTTTCACAATAAACTCAGGGAGTAGGAAATTTTTTTTTCGTCACTTCAGGGACAATAGTGGTGACGTAAGGCATAGCGAAACTGAAGGCTAGACCCCCAAGATCTGCATGCTCATATCACACTTTTAGAAGCTAATTCTGACCAAGTTAAATAGGAATAGGGTTCCCAAATTCCTCTAAGTATCTGGATCTAATTGACTTGTTCAAGATCCTGTGAAGGCAATAAATCAAACTAGACCCCCAGGCTAATTCCAAGCATTGCACTGTTCTTCCTCTGACGGAAAATACCATCTATTTTAAAGACCTTTGCCAATAGCAGATTGTTTTCCTGACTGCAGAGGGAATGGAGCTAGTATTTCCTTATTGCTAGACCACCTTTATTGTCACACTCTGGGATAAGAAGAAATGGGAGTACTCCTCCCATACCTACAGCTTAGAGATGGAGGGATAAGGGAACTGGGAGAGAGATCACTCCACCTCATGCCCTAGCATGGCCATGTAGTTTTGGTCCACAATATGGGCCTAATTAAGGAATTAGACTAGCATCCTTTTTTACAGGACTTTAGACTGAAAAACAGTGCAGTTAGACCAATTATGCCTCTACCTCGTAATATGGTAAAAAGTATCAGCTCAAAAGCCAGCCACCCAAGAAGATAAAATGTCTCATATAATTACACCTCTTGAAGTATGTTTCTGCTTTTATAAATGCTACTACATGTTAATGGAGATTTTTCTTTAGTTTACATGCTAGAAGTCTGTGGTTTTGAAGCAGTAAGCCCTAAGATTCCTTCCTCAGTACTGAATGTTTCTAATTTAGTTATTTACAACATTTTCATTATAAGTGGCAATCATACATATATTTGTAACATCAAGTTCATTTTATTTTTTTTTCAATATATGACCAAACAGTGTTGCCAGAAATATCTAAAGAAATATCCATTTGATTTTAATTTCTATGAAGGCAATCAGAAAATCACAGAATAGAATCACAGAATCCTGTGGTCAGATTTGATTAAAATGGAAACCATTTACCTCACATTTTAATTCATACCGCAGTCTGCAATGTGGCACAGGCCGAACATCTACCATCTTTTTTGCCTCACATTTTGTAGAATAATTTTTCAAAATTAACATTCCTTTTTTTTTTTTAATTCTGACTGATACATCCATTGAGAATAGTAAAGACAATGATTATGAAATAATGATGTTCATGAAATTATGTATCTGCACAAACCTGATGTACTGCCTTGTAGATTTCTTATGTTTATGTGTTTAAACATGTATACACATATACAAATGTGGATAGGTAGATGTATGTATATGTATTGATATGTGCATATAAAAATGCACATATTTATATATACATATACATATAGAAGTCTACCCAAAACAGTTTAGTCCTACATGTATTTCAATACATTTGTTTCATAGAGTGGGAGAAGATCCAACTGGGCCTTATTTAAGAGTTATGTGATCATTCTAGTCTGGAAAGAAAACGATATGATTATGTATACCAAAGAAGCAAAAACAGAAGAACAAAGGCAACCCATCTCAAATGACAGAAAATTAGCTAGCTACCCATGGCGATAACAGCGACTGGAGGAATTCCTGCCTATCCAAATGGCAGGTAGCTAGGTTTTGGTATAGCGATGCCTGGTGTACACAGAAAGCCTGCAGACAGGATTCAGAGGTTTCCGTCCTCCCAGAAGAGGCTTGAAAACATGCTGAAATATAAGTCCACAGGACCAATCCTGTCTAGACCAGATTTCCCAGAGTAGCCACTGTATTCCATGTGGGTTTATTTACCACCTCTGTAGCAACAGCAGAGTAAGATTGGAAGTAATGAATGCAAAATTATTTGACGATGATTTGAAAATATATTCGATGTGATGATACCACCGCACCTAACAGAGTAATAGTTCTCCACGTGCTCTGAATTCTACCTCCCAGCACCCATCAGGGTTGCTTGACAGCTTTCAAGCCACCAAATTATATCATATATTCAGGCTGTGCTTTGCTATCTTTTTCTACTCCTTTTCTCCTAGAAACAAATCCAGACAGATGCTTAGGGCTCCCTTCTACAGGCACTGAGCATCACAAAGGCACTTAGTGTCATTTGAGATGTCCTAGAACATTCCGGCCCAGCTTCAGCTGCCACTTCAGAACGACACAGGTCTCCCGTAGGTGCGGCATCATATCTGACAGCTTTATGTGGATTCCTTAAGGTGTGTCAAGCAATACTTGATGCCAGTGCATAGAAAGCTGAATCAAACCCTCCCAGAGACAACCTGCCATAACAAGTCTTGCCACCCCAGGCAGGTACCTCAGGCAGCCAAATACAAAAGGTTGTCCCTGGAGAGGTGGGGCTGGCCCCTGCAAAGCCTGCACCGCTAAGGCTTTTATCACCATGCACAGGGAGGTGGGCAGACCAAGGCTGGCTGCCTGGATCTGCCATCGCCGTGTGGAACCCTTGGACTGCCACCATACGTCTCATGTTGTGGTTGCCTTTTCTGAATGTCTTTGCAGTCAATCCACTGCTCAAGGGAAAGATTTTCCCTTTTCCCCCAGAGCCTGCTGTGGAGACACCTATCACCCAGGTTATTCAAACTGGCTCCAGGGTCCTGTTTAAAAACAATCTGCTGCCTAACACATCGGGCTGGCTGTATTTGTACCAACATGCAACTTGGAACAAAGGAAAAAAGCAGAAACTGCAAGGGAGGTTATGTTCTTATTTTAAGGTAAGCTCATATTGAGCAAGCAGGATCCAAACTCCTTGACTTGTATGGTCATATTTACAATTAGCTGTAATAACTGAGAAAAGACAGTTGTCCTGGAACTGAATATGCGGGAACACCTGATCACACGAACACAGAAGCTAAAGAAACCTCCAGGGACCCACACACAGTTTTCACACCTCCCCGATTAGTGACTGGAGACAGGCCCTTTTGCTTGTGATGGATTAATCAAACCTTCTCTCAGCCTCTAATTGGATGACAATCAGGTTTTCAGGGTATGCTGAATGGGGGAAAAATTCTCCTTCCCTTATATTTTATATGTCTTTCATTTCTGGCCCAGCTGTCTTCTTTTTTTTTTTTTCTTTTTTTTTTTTCTTTGTACCTTTGTACCTTTTTTATGTGATTCATTTACTTTGTTACAGTTTCTCCTCCTTTAAATGAGCTGCATATTTTCACCCAGCATTACTAACTTCCATCAGTTTTCCACCAAAGACACAACCTTTTCTTATTATAACAGCACAGCTTGCAAAGTGATAGCTAGGCATCAGATTGTGTCAGCATTCCCATTACAACCCTCCATTTTCCAGGAGTCATTTTTAGTGTGGCCACAGAAATTTGTTCAGGACTTACTTCTGCTATCTAGCTCTTGTTCAAAAAGTGAATTTCCTTCTCCTACATCCATCAAAAAAAAAAATCCATTTGACTGCTTTTAAACCCCAGGAATATAAACAAAGCAGCACAGGGGAGAATGTGACAAAGGCCAAGGTTATGTCAGTGTTTGGCCAGTACCTTTCCTGCCTCGGTACTTACTAATATTAGAGACTTTATCCTCCCTCATAGTGCCCATGAATCTAGCCAAAAGAGCTGCATAACATTCTCTATAAATTAATATGTAAGGAACCGCTGAGATCAATTTGCTTCACAGAAGAATTTAAGCTCTTGAATTTTTATACACACTTTCTAGGGATCCCCATTTAACTTTTCATCCTAGTTCACCAAAGTCAGCTGAAGATGAAAGTATCTTTAATTCCATTTCCTAGACTTTGTTCAGTAATTTAAATTTAATGTTGAGTTTGGGTGTTTGGGTTTTTTTGTTTCATTGGTTCTCATTTCTTTGTTTCCTCCATTGATTGTTGATGATTTGGATCCAACTTTATACTATTACCTTTATTCAAGGAAGATGTTTCTTTTTTATTTTCCCTCAATAACATTCTTATAAACCCTTAAAGTATCCATCTCCCTCATTAACTGATTTTTAACAAATATCAACACTCTTCTTTCAAGAGGAAACAAGATGAAGGTATTCCCAGAATTATTTTTACTCTTTCAGAATTAGTAACTACACTGAACAAATTTGCTGAATGAACTGTGATTTCACAGTCATGCAAAATCACTTCTACTCACTTTCACATTCTATTACAGATGAGCAAACTCTGTGAAGAGAAAGTCCATGTAATTGTATGTGTGTTATTTATTTTGTGCTAATTTGTCCTAGGAGGGCCGAGGCATGTAAACAGTGGTGCCTCTGACTGTTGAAGTCTGCCTATACAGAATCTATCTGTAATACACTGTTCTAGGTCACGTGCCAGATTCTAGGAATTTTCTCTGTCCAATGAACTATTTCTTTCAGTGAAAGCCCCTTGTACCAGCTCCTGACCCCTCACATGTGAAGCATTAATACCATGCTCACACTGCCTCTCTCACCTAGAGGTCTACCTGGGTCGGCTCCATCCTTTAAACCAAGTTCTATTTTCTCTCCAACACCCTGTTAGATGTAAACATCATGTCCTTGTCTTTAAGGCTTCACCTAACCATGCTCCTCTCTTTTTCTGACCAGCCTTTTAAGGTTATTTTTATACTGACACTTTAACTGTACATGTTTCTTCACAATTACAAAGGAAAATCATTAAACACCTTTTTTCCCACTTTGAACTCTTATTTGGTCACTTAGCTCTGAACTGATGCTTGCTAGAGTTTCCCAGCTAACAGGTAGACTGCAGTGATCAGTTGACTCCTGATTACCTCCCACAGTTCCCCCCATAAACATGTGAATCTTCCCATAAGCTGGCTTTGAAAGAACCCTTGTGTGCCATTAGGAATGTTGCACTAGGAAGACCAAATTCTTCACCCTATTCTTCTGCTCCACCTATACATTTCACCAATGAATGACATATGACATTACTTTCTTGAACCGATCTGTAACATCATTTCAAATGTCTGTATTCACACCCATGTGAGAACCCATTTCTTTTTTGCTACCTGCAAGCACTAGCTGATAATTGCTTGTGTGTAGATCATCCTACATGAAAATAGGTTAATAAGCCAATTGTGTTATTAAAACTTATAAGTTAATGAGTATAATAATTATCCTGACCACTACGGTTGTATGTTGCACTCATCTAGACTTCTTTAATTGTTTAGGCTGTTGACTCTATGAGACAAGGATCTTTCTTTTGAATGTGGTGAGAGTATATCCAGAAGGCTGTAAGCCATAGTTTACAAAACTTTAATTATCATAGCTTATCTTGATAATAAAAGGGAAATTGTCCTAAACTAAGTTCTTATTTTCAACAACCCAATGATTTTTTTTTTATGTGAACATTGCAGCAAGCCTCTTTTTTGCCTTTATATCTAGTACTTGTCACTTTAGAAATCGCTTCTGAAACAAACCAATAAAAATTAATTTGTATTTTCTCATTTTTAATTTTCCACTTAAGCTTAGCTTTTCAATGTCTTAAAGTGATTTCCTGTTTTCAGCTTAATACCTAAATGCACCTGGAATTATTACTGTCATTCCTTACAATATTGTTCAAGTGCCTTTAGAAATTGTTGTTAGTTTGTTGTCTGTGGATAACTCTTTATTTTAAATCAAAATTTAAAGTCTTCCCTTAGACCTACTTCTAGAGATCATTCAACGGCAGGGTGATGGAAAGTAGGAAGCAAATTTAAGTGACAGAAAGATAAATGCAATGATGTAAATTTAGACCTCTTCAGGTCCCAAACATTTCCTACAGATTCCAGTGTTGCTCCAGCTTTACTGCAGCATGCATAAGAGCAGATTTAAGAGGTGGTGCCTGTAAGTTGAATTATTTGAGGAAATGATGATGGATTTTTAACTATGGTACAAAATCCGAGACTACCAAGCAAATAACCATAGCTGAAAGTTTAAAAGTCTTAGTTCTTGTGTAACCAGGGGTTATTGGAGAAGAATGTAGCAGTTTCCAGACAGGAAAAGATGACCACTGAGAAGCTGTGCTTTGAGATGATCCACATTAGGGTGGTCAGGGGAACCTTTTACATATTGATGGTTAACGGAAGAATGAATGACCAGTTTCTGGCCTCCCAAGGTGCCACAGGTCATCTTCCTCTGCTGTTATATTTGCAGAACACCATCTTGGACTCAGAATTATCTAAAGCCATAATTTGACTTCATCTCCCACATTCCCAAGTGTAGCCTTCAGGGTATTTGCCATAGGTTATTCTCATATTATATTCCTTTGCTTCTGAAGTTGACCTTTTAGTCAATTTTTACTCCATCTTCCTTAGCAGCTTTGCACATCTATAACACCTTTCCTCCAAAGGTCTCAAAGTGCATTATAGCCATCAATAAAATAGAGGTGAGATTTTCAAGGGCATGAAGGGCACTTACAATAATTCCTCCACCTGGTTTTCAATGAGACCTGAGCGTTTATCTTTCACTTTTATATTTTTGAATATTTCTCTTTAACACACCCCACAAGGATGTTAAGAAGTTAAGCGTTATTTCCATTTTACAAAAGGGGAAACTGAGGCACAACTGCAGATAATGGTCTAGGTGAGGTTCATGGCTGCACTTTCCTGGAAGGGAACCTAAGGCGGTCAAGTCTTGGGCTGCTATCTTGACTGCTGGAGTACCCTTCCAGAAAAATTTTCCCATTTCCTTCTGTTACTTCAATTCAGATTGTCTGTGACCTGAAAAGAAAGCACCCTTCTTTAAAACTGTTCCAGCTTCTTCAAGCCCATTCTAGGCTCTTAGATTTATTTTAAAAGCAAACTCCATAGAATGTACCCCCAGAGCCTGGAGCAAGATTTTTTTTTCAGCTGTTCTGGTCTATTGGGTTCATATGTATTCAGGGCTTCAGGCATTTTTGTAGCCAGTTGATTAAATATATATTTAGAATTTTTTAATATGCATATTAATTACCCAATAGACTAGAATGACTCTTTAGGAGCAATTTCTGCCTATTGTGTAAAAGCATTATAAAAACCCTTATGAAAAATATTGACTGCACATGCTTAAATGCTTCTCTTCTCCCTATGCTGGCCCCCTTCCCTGCTCCCTAACATATCAAAAACAAGTTGTATCATATCCTGGATTAATCATTGGATGAATTTCCATTATTGTATTACATGGATGCAAAATCTCATCTTAAATTGGAATTTTTTCCCTCTAGACCACAAACCGGCAAATCTCCCCCAGTGAAGATTGCTACAGGATCAGAACCATCACAAAGTAGCAGGTAGCAAATCCATCGTTACTGTTGTTGTTGCTCTCTAGAAGAGGATAGCCGGGGAGACGTGGGGGAAGGGGGGGAGGGAGAGAGATCTGGAGAAGAGGCAAAGAAAGAATTTATACTGTCTTCTTTCCCCAGCCCTCTCACTCCTTCCAAAAAGCTCTGGACTCGGTAGTGCATGGTCTCACATCACCCGACGGGTACATGACTCTACGCGCAGCCCTTCCTGTCTAACTCCAGGAATATTCTTATGCTGCATCCTTCCTGACTTCCCAAATGTTGAAATCCTGTTTTCTCACACTCCTGGTAGCCCTGTATGAGTCTGAAGATGTGTGCTAATGTTTTGGAGGCAGTGTTTTACAAATTGAGAGCCATTAAGATGAGGAAAGGAGGCTGGTTGCAGAAAAGCAAAATAGGATTGCCTAGATCCTTGCAGGCACACTTCTGTTCTTTATAGCATTACTGAAGACGCAACAATGAACAGGATCATCTCATCTGGGTCTCCCTGTGCCCATTTAGAAGACCATCATATGGAGATGATAATGCAGCATAGATCATTCAGGACTTACCCCATTTCCTGTTAGATGACAGGAGGAAGACCCCAGCCCTTTACACTAATTTTTTTGGATCCAATTCCTAATCTTACTTCTCCAGCTATATTTTCGCGTATCAAAGGGAATTGCTTTGATGAGATGTGAATGACACTTAGCCACTCACAGCTTTAAAATGAGGTGCTGTGTAGCTCCTCTTGGTAAACTAGTGAGGCATGCTGGGTTCTTGTCTCAAACCAGGCTCCTGACATTTAAGAGTTAAGTCCTGCCTGCTGGTTTACACAAGTTTACAGCAATTCCTCAACTGCCTGATCTGTTGGAAAAGCTTCAAAATGAATCCTGTGTTGTTTTAAAGCCCTCCTGTCTCTTTCCTGAGGGCAATGGGCAGAGCAGCACACCATTCCTTAATACTGACTGTAAAAGCTGCACCCCAGCAAGTCAAGTATCAAGGAAGATAAATGCTCTGTTAACCTGTGCTGCTGTTATTAAAGGAACGCAGCTGAAGTGTGCACTGATGGACCATGAAATCTGAGGAGAGCCACAAGTCACTCAAGGTGAGAAATATGTGCTGGGAGGTCACACAGTATCTTTGATGTTTCTGTGAAATTATCACACCGTAAACTGACAGACTAAAATATTAGATTTTGACCTTTTAAGTCAATCATATCACTTTTTATCTTGAAGATCTTTCATTTGCAACTTGGTCACATATCAGAAAGTTTAACGTCCTTTTCGTGGTAAAAAACAGGTGCAAGCAAACCCTCTGGGAAAGGGTGAGCTATGAAAGCCATTCGTAATCTTGTACCCTTGTCACACTATCTCACTTTAAATGTGGTATATATGTGTTAAGTTAAAGCATAAATAATACCACTTGTACATCTGCCTAAAAAACTCAGAGAAGATACTATGCACTGTGTTTTTCACAGGCATGTTCATGTTTGAAGTGCAAACTGAAGCCCACAATGAAAGACACTGAATCCTCAATAAACAATCGCCAACACAAAATCTCAAATAAACATGAAATCCAGCAAGCCACTAATATGAGCACAGAACAGGAGTAGGCAAGTGAATTACCTTTTCTTTGCCTGGACTCCACTTGCACTCACTGGTTGGAAAACACTGGAAATTCTGATTAACATTTCACTTTTCTTTAACTAAGGTGAAGATTGTTAAGCATGTCCTCCTATGTCCTCTAAAGAACAATAAGTGAAAAGTGTCTTCAGCATGCCAAATCCCTATCTGCAGTACTAGTAACATTGTCAACGTGATGGTCCAAGGTTACAAACAAAATTTAAAATATCTGTACTCTAAATTCACATATTTCACAGGAGAAAGGAATTAGCTCATTATGTAGACAAGATAAAGACACTAGACCTGCTGGAAAAAAAGGGCTGCTGAATACAAATTCCTTTAGGGAAAATGAGTATCCACCATTATTATGGGGTCTTATAAGAAATGGCCAGTTTCTTTTCCTATGAATACCCAGCAGGAAGATTATCAGCAGCTGGTGAAATGCATATGAGAATGATACCTCTGTACAATCATCACCTCAGCCACTGATCTGCTCCATAACTCTCACCAGCATTTTTTCCCTGCTCCTTGACAGAATGAAGTTGTAAGACTTCAGTTGCTGTAAGATGGAAATTCTTTGATCATGAAACAAGCCAGAGCTCAGTGGCTTAGAATTCACTTATTCTATGATGAGTCATTGACTCCACAGACAAGGAACATTTATCTCAAAACAGACCCTGTATTCACAATCTGTATCATAATGCCAAGCTGTGATGTCCAGGTAAGCAGAATGATACTATACATGTTGTCATTTTTCTCAGATATCCTAGCATTTTAAGGACCCTTTAGCCTCTGAATTACATGTGAAATTACACAAATTCCATCTTGGAATAAAATCTTGGACTTGGAGTGAAATAAAACAAAAATATTTTGTGTTGATTGTTTTGGGCAACTAAAGATGAAAAAAATGTAATATAGATTTCATTTATAGCGTGGATTTGACAGTTACAGTACAATTAAAAATACTGAAAGGTCAAGAGAGGAGTCGAGTGAGGACAAGCAAAGTGAAGTGAACCAAAAAGAACAGATCTTATGAAAGTTAACGCAGCCCTGAAAAGTTTTTCTAGCAAGCTAGGTTTTTTTCTGATGAATACTATAACTCAGAGAAAACTTCTGGTCAGCTCTTCTGAAGATGGTGAAGCTGTTCTTCTTTATTTTTATTTATAGAAAAGAATAAGTATTTCAGATGCTAGCTTTCATTCAAGAGTGGGAAGAAATGATCAATGTGTTGATACTTTGATCAGTCTCTGTGTTGGGTAGGATGACATATAGGAATGACAGCAAATAATATTCAGTGGACACCAGAATTCACTGTTGTACTCTCCCATGGGACACGTGTACTACAGGTGAGAATTCTACAGCACTGTCTCACACGGCTAATCAACCCAGGATGCACAATGAGGTACTTCGGTTTGGTTTGAGGTTAGCATCACATATTGTGTAAATTTGTGAGCTAATTAGTTGTGCCCGTATTATTTTAAAACCATTTGAACTTTGACCAGCTACTCAATAGCCACTGTTGATCATTCTTTCTTCCTTTCTCCAGTTCAAGTCTCCTTCACCTTCTGTGGCTTGCGGGCTGGAACACCCCCACATTATTTAGACAAATATCTGCTTTTCATAAGTTGCACAAGAAAGGTCACTTCCCATCCTCATTTGAATTTTCATTCACGTCTTGCAGCATTAAATGCCTTCTCACTCATACATGATTCATAGCTGCCCACAGGACAGTCCTGAGTTTTCACAACTTCCACTGAGTGATTGCCAGTGCACTGGGACCGTGTGACAACGTGAAGTGGTAGATTGTCCTTTCCCAACAGGTTTGCAGCTCCCGCTCAGCAGCAGCGCTTCTGTCAGTCGCAGCAGGGGAAGGTGAAAGTCAGCTGCTGTGGAGAAAAAGGCTGGGCTGCAGGGAAGCGTGCTGCCGGCGTGAGCGCGCTGCCAGAGAAAGCAATTGCCTGGCTTATGGAAAATGCAGGGAGCCAAAAGTCATGGAAGGAGGGGCTGAGGCACCAAGTTAGGCACAGGAAAAGGAATAACTAGATAGGAAAAGAAATAACCAGAATTTAGGGAGATTGAGATGAGACGAAGGAGGAAAGGGGAATTGCAGCCCCCAGGTATTTTATGCCATTTAAAGAAACTGAGAGATGACCAAAATGTTTGTTGGCTTACATTTTTAGGTCCAAAAAAGCTTAGGTTAGCCCCAAAAAAGCTTAGGGTAGCCTTGTTACCTTATAAATTCAGAACACACCTGCATTATGGAATAGTTCCCCATTAAGGCAAATAAAGTTGTCTATCCAATTATGAAATAAGGCACTCAGAAGCACAGGTACTTTTGAAAATTGTGGCCAGTCAAGTTGTTGCAGTGTCCCATCAGGTTTGACATTGAGGCAAGGTCCCTGGGAAGGCAGGCAGCTACGTTGTCCCTAGGTGTGAGACACGCATGGGACTTGTCAGTCTGACTCAGAACTGGATGAGCATTGTTACGCGTGAGGAGTGTTGGACCTTCTTCTCATACGCACAAGTCTCAGTGTGAAATGAGTAACACCACTTTTTCACTTTGAGGCAGCAGCTTCAGGCATCAAGCATGGGCCCAACTACATTGGCCACAGGAACATTTACACAGACCTTGCTGTTAAAAAAAAACTCAGAGAAGAAAAAATAAACAACCTCTACTAGTGAATTCTTTCCAATAGCTGAAAAGAAAATTCATTGTCTCTCCCAACCCACAGGTAATGTGTGGTTGGAAAAAAAAGACTTTAGGTAATGTGTGGTTGGAAAAAAAAGACTTTAATGGTAGTTGGCATTGTATTGTCCACCTGATGTGAGCTCAGGGACAGCAAGTCTGAGGCCTTTTTATTTTGAGTTTGCTTTTACATTTCAAGAATAGGATCTTAGGTGCTGCAGTCATAGATCCTGGGAAATAAAGCTAGTGATGAAGAAACCTGAAAGCCCATCTGTTACATACAGATGTCACATATTGTACAGAGATGAGAGGCTTTGCAGGGTGTACGTTTTTCTTTTAAACTGGTGGGAGGAGTTTCTTATAATTGAGAACAGATGGGAAAAAGATGGGAAAAGTACCCAAATCATCCTCCTTACTGTCATTCCTCAAGAAACACGGTTTATTCTTTGCATGTTATTCACTTACCTGGGTCTCTACCTGACCGTGTATTGTCCACCATTTAATAGCATCAGATTTTTACAGAAACATCCTGTTTTAAGAGACATGAGAAACTGTAAATGCACCACGCAAGGTGCATCAGCACAGTTGCACAGGAAGTGAGCTCTAGCACACGTTACAAAGCAACTGATCCACCCAAAGGCGGCAAACCTTACAAATTATTTGTGTATTACTTTAAGCAAAACTATGTGTACTAATGTTAGCCTCTCAAAAGTGGCCTTAGCTTGGTGCAGAGGGCAATGAGAATGGAATCAAGTTTAAAAGAGAACATCTTGGGTTTTCAGGCTGTTTCCTGGTGGACTTCTGTCCCCATTGCAAAACTGCAAAAAAGCACAATCTCATTTAACAGTACTGTGCAAATAATTGTCATTGCACCTGTGTCTGGTTTGTCAGAGATTATTGCAGAGACAGAAGAGCAACTTCTGACTCTAATCTCAGACATTCCTTCTGTTCAAACATTTGGGTTTCAGCAAAATTACCCCAGCTTATCTTGTGCTACATCAGGCCCAAGAGCTGTCATTTAGGAGTGCTGGAATAGATATCTGTGTTAAGAGAAAAATGCATCAAGCTCAAAGGCTGGGTTAATAGATGGGTGAGGTAGTAAGTGTACAGTAATTCAGGAATGTGCAAACTTAAAACAATTCTGTCTCCCTCTCTCTCTCTCTCTTTTTTTTTTTTTTTTTTCAAGCACAGTTTCCTGCCCTTTTCAGTGTAAAATAGCCAAAGCAAATCTATGCTGTCCAAGTACAATCCACATGTGAAAACTGGACAGTTAAGTAGTTTTCCAATGGATCAGCTGCTTGCCCACACTAAGGTACACACACACACACACACACACACACACACACACACACAAGTTATGGGTTCATGACTATATTGTGCAGTTAGCTGATGGAAGGTGGGACACTGGAATGAGCTATTGTCATCTCCTTCTGCCATCAGTGCCACCTTCTCTAGCTGCACTGAGGGCCAAGACACACATGGGTCCTCATGTTTCAAGACATACTGGTGTGCATTGGCAAGCATAGAAAGCACCCCATCACAGCCATACCACAAGGAGCCGTGCTAGACTTGCTGCTGGATGGTTCCCTTTGCACCGCTTACATCAGCTGAAAATAATCATCTTTAATCCAAACAGGAAATGGTTTGCTCACACCACCACAGCCAGCATGCAGGGCAGGGTGTTCCTGTCAGAACGGAGCTCAACAACAAGGTTCAAAATATAGATAGAGGAAAAGATACGGTGCATCACCTCAGGTGCAAACATATGTGTCAAAAAAAAAGAGCAGATGATGAGACTAGTTAATCAGAAAGTCTGTCACTTGCGCAAATGTGGCCATAATCACTTCATGCTCTTTTTGTTCACCTGTTTTAAACCAGGTTTGCAGCCTTCCAGCCTGTGTCCTCTACTTCTTTGTCTTCTACTTCTGCAGCAGCGCTGTTCTGTTGCAGTATGGACTTGGAGGCGCATACTATGGAGGAAGATCAGTAAATGACCATCTGCAAGTCAGTCAAGACATCATTATTAGCAAATGACCCTTAAACAGTGTATCTAGGAGTGGAGTTTATCGGCAAATTTTCAATGCTTATCTGAGTTTCCCAAATAGTCTTCAGGAGTCACCAAGTGCAGCCCTTTTTCAGGACTCCTACTGCATAGTCTACTAAACATGCCCCATACAGACATGTCCCTGTTGTGACACAGGCTGACTGGGAAGATGAAGGTCTGAACTCTCAGTTCATTCTCATTTCAGTGTGATTAGCTGCTCTGTTATTCAGGGCTGTGTGCATATAATGATTTAAACATTCTATTAATGAGCAGAATAAAGAAACCCATTTTTTTGAGAAACTGAGACACTTAAATACCTGTGCAGGTACAAGGCTATTGAAATTGCCAGTGTGAGCTTTAGGTTCTTTAGCTACTTTTCTACTTTGTAAATCATCCTGAACACCTTCTGCGTCTTTTAACTCTGAAGAACCTTTAAAAATGTCTCTCTAAGCTACTTCAGAATTAGGAGATCATAACCCCCTGAATGTGCAGGCTCCCAGGCTCTTAGGTACTCGTGCAATTGTACTCCCTCTCAAAACTGTGGGTGTTCTGATAATCTAAAGGACAAACATCTCTGCTTTCCACGAAGCACAACCAAAATAGTTAAGGTCCCTGACTAAGAAACTTTTCTTCCTATTAATAAAGAACTGACTCAAAGCTTCTCTATGTCATGCTGTCTGACCACATTCATTGTCAGTTATATTCCTGGAAGAAAGTGAGTTTCAGCTGCACATTTAGTGTGGAGAGCACAACTGCAATAACTCACTGCATCATCAAAACACTTCAGCAAGGTTTAAAGATGTCTGTTTTCATACACTAAGTTAGGGATCCCCATTTTTCCCATCTTCATTAATTCCATGTTAAACTTGTTAAAACATTTTATAGTTCTGTGGGAATTGCCAGGGTTCATATTTCATCAGGTTCTAAACTGTTTTGTTGACTTTTATTGTAACTTTTGAGTCTTCTTTACCTCAAGAAAGATTGATAAAAATGGTCTGAAGCTAAATTTTAATAGCAAATTGATCTGTATTTCCCCTTCTAGACCTAATAATTATATTCACACAAGATTAGAGAGAAAACTGTCCTTACATGGCAATTTTGGCATTGGCTATTCCATATTTTCTTCTTTTCCCCTATAATATTTTGTTTTGTCAAAGATGTTTTTAAAAGTTCCTTCTCTAGCTAGGATGAATTTTCAGATTTTTTTGTTTGTGAGAAAGAGAATAAAGTAAAAATGCTGAGAGGATACTGAATAGAATTCAGATTATGCAGAGAACAAATAATTGCTTGATTCAATTTTTCCAGCAGTCATATGAAATAATTTTTATTTCAGGTTTACAGTCTGGCTTGAAATTCTGTGGTCTTTGGAGGCAATTTATTTGTATGTATTTTCTTGTCTATGCTTCAAGAGAACCCTGTTTCTTCAAATTTTCATTAATTCTGGAAATTTTATTCCCCCCTTAATAATTTGCCTTCTTCTATATCATAGAACGCTGCCACCCACCACCATCCCACCACCCAGAAGCCACTGAACCTCTGGATGGTGAACATGAACCAAACTGCAAAATACAGTTTCTATTTACAATGGTAACTTTTCAATAGTAGGATTTTTTTGTTTTGTTTTGTTTTATAGGCTTCCTTATTGAATAGTTTGACCTATTTTAATTACTAATTTGTTTAATTATCAGTTGTATGGGGTTTGGTTCTAATGAGAAATTTAATACTAGTTTACTCATGTTTAATATGGTGAAATATGGATATCTGGATGACAATGTTGATGTAAGTATATTTATTAAATGTCAATGGAACCTAATGATGACTATTTTATTTGGCAATGTGAAAATACTTTCTTTTTTAAATGTAGAAACAGCAGGTTTTTACATTTGCTGGGGTTTGGGTTTTTTACGTAGGGACCTCTTGTGAATGTCATAGTTTTAAGCTTAAATGAATTTTGTATTTTAAATGGAATTTTAAATATACAAATGCAGTAACATAGTCGCAGAGGTGGCTGAAAATAGCAAATACTTTTTAGTAATTTTTCAAAAAAATGAATCTCCTACTTTTCATACACATTGACATTCCAATTACACTTTTGGAACATTTTCAAATTTTAGAAAACTTCCTATCAGCTTTTGTATTAGTTGACATCAAAAAAGTGAGTTAAATTTTGCTAGGTTTTGATTCTATGTCACTATAGTGTACATATAAATATGTAAAAGATATACATATTTTAAATCAAATTTAAAATAACCATCTTTTTAATCCCATATTTTGAAATTTTAGCTATTTTGTTTAGTAACAGTACATGTCTCAGAAGGCGTGATTTTTGAGGTGTATCCAGAACCATAAGGTCCTTATTTGAGAAATCCAAAACTATGAGACATTTGGGCAAATCTTAGCCGAGCCACTAACCTCTTTCAAGTCAAAAAAGAAACATCCTGTAGTTACATCACTTGTCACATTTTTTTCTGAACTCAGTGAATAACGTTTTACACATTTGGTGCAGAGTATTCACGCAGTAAATATCTTTGTCAGAATATCTTCTCTATGCACACACATTTTCTCAGAGCTGACTATTGTTTAAATGTGGAATACCAAATGCAATCTAATTTAGAGCCCAGAAAGAAACTGAACAGAATAACACTGAGTGTTTTGTAATGCAATAAGCAGAGGCACCAAAACAATATATTACCACTGCAAGCTTTAGACATAGGCAAAACAGTTGCTTTTTCGTTTCCCACACAGAAAGAGCCGGAGGTTGGCTCTGCTGGAGCAGTGCTGCTCCGTCCCTACAGCTCACTGCTCAGAGGCTGCCAGAGGATGGAGACTGGGGGGCAGGCAGAGTGGAGTGTCATGTTGGAAGAGGTACCAAAAAATAAATTGTAAGGGGGAGAAGGATGCTGGAGGGAATGCTTGCAAAGCAACAGAGATATGTAGCTGTGAGAAGGGAAGGGAGGGGAGGGGAAAGAGGGGAAAGAGGAGCAGAATCCTGTGCTCCGAAAGGCAGGAAGGCTGCTAGGAGATGTGAACCTGAAGGAGGCGAAGAGAGAGGAGGAGATAGACCCTTGCTGGCACAGACACACCTCCAAAACTTCAATAACTCTCCACAATCTCTTGGTCTATTTTAACCATTGCAAAACTTTACTTGGTTACCGAGTCAGAATTAATTTTGCAGTCTAAACGGGAAGAAAACATGTGCTTTTTTGTCCCAGCCTTTGGTATGATAGACCCCAGTTTATGCTGCATTGTGAACACCCTGGGAGTAGGTTGCTGCAGCTCAATACCAGCTTTCTCAGCTTACTCTTGGAGTACTCACAGAAACAAAACATTGTTTACGAGCAAGGAAAACTTCAGGGAGAAAAATCACTGCTAGATGACTTTGACAGTGAATAACCAGCCAGTTTGCTCTCTGATGTCTGCTGTTCTGGGTGGGAACACAGTTTCACCTAAATTGCCTATATTCCCATCTAACTCCCCAAGATCTCACCCATGGATGTTAAGACAAAGGTGTTTATATGCCAACCTGACCATAAAGGAGTTTTCTCTGATGCAATGATAGGTTCAACAGCAGTTGCAGAGCCTTCCTATAAAAGTGCATTCGCTGATGGACAACATAGTGAAGTATTGAACAAGACAACCAAATAATTAAAGAAGTCTACATGGACTGAGACTAAGTAAAAAACAGAGGATAGTAATTTGAGATTCCTGTTTACCATCTACTCATACCAGAAGGATAAAAAGAATAAGGTAGGGATTACATGAACCAAATGATGAAGCAAAGGCTCAGCTTACGCATATTAAAGCACCTGTGATTTTAAGAAAAGGGGTAAAAAAGCCTATTTACTAGTAAATTGCATGATAATTACTTTCAGTTCTGTATGATTATCTTTCTTTGGTTTTATGATCAAAAAGTTATGTCTATTTAGTTAAATAACTGGCAAGCAAAGTTCTGCTATGTTTTTGTTTATTGAATCAAATGTGATTTTGCAAAAAACAAACAAAAAAAAAAAGTGAAGATTTTTAGCCGAAAATTAATATTTTTACTCAGAACTTTTTATAGTTTATCAGAGCATCTCACAAGTGTGAGAACAGTTTCTTGGTCAGGGACCTTAACTATTTTGGTTGTGCCTCGTGGAAAGCAGAGATGTTTGTCCTTTAGATTATCAGAACACCCACAGTTTTGAGAGGGAGTACAATTGCATGGGTACCTAAGAGCCTGGGAACCTGCACATTCAGGGTGTTATGATCTCCTAATTCTGAAGTAGCTTAGAGAGAGAAAGATTTTTTTAATAGAGCATATATGAATTGAAAATCAAGGGAACCTGGAGATTAGGAATATAGAACGGGCTTTAAAAAATCAGATGTTCACCTTGACTGATTTTTTACATTAAATCTGAACAATGGAAACAATGAGCATCCATTCTGGCAAAAACTACATCAAGCTGAAGTTAAAACTGAGACTCCCTCTCCACACTGACAAGTAATGTGTTATCACCAGTTTGGCTAACATGACTTAAAACAGGAAAACGTGAAAGAACCTAATTTTGCCACTCCTTAACTAACAGTGATGCACAGCTTAGCCCTGTCAGCTGAAGAAGATATTCCAGTAAAACAGGATTAGTAAAAAGAAATTAAGATATTTTTTTTCTATTAACACATTGCATTTTGGGTTAGACCCAAATAAACAGCAGATCTCTCTCCTAGTTGTACAGGTTTGACACTCATGGTTTTGAAATCAGCCATAACAATTTTTAAATTCAACATACAGTCTTTTCACTATATCAAGTATATCCATACACGGAAGAGATCTGTGAGAAAGAAAGACCAGCCTAAATAACATAAAGCTTTTCCAGCAGCCTGAGGTCAAGAAGACAATGGACAAAGTAAGTCGAAAAAAGTAGCTTGATTTCTCTGTTATAGCTGGCTGTTATCAGATGTGGGTCTGATAATAATTATGAGATTTATCAAAGAGCAGATTGACATCCTAACAGTCATTATTTTCATTTCATGTCCAGCTGGAAGCCTCTGGAATACATATTGTTAATCTTTTTTCCCATTATCTCTCTCAACTCCATCCTTAAATTATTCAGACCCTATGTATGCTTTTGTGGGAAAATCTTAGCTTCATCTGTATGGCAGATGATACAGACAATTCTTTTGTGCATTTTTTTTTAAACTGGTGTTAAGCCAAACAAATCACAATATTATTATCTATCATCAGCAGTTGGGATAGTAGCTCAGAAAACAGATTTATACTGTAGGTTTTTGTTACTTTGCAGAAGTTGGGCAATAATGTAAAGTTCACCTTCTCATGATGAAAATAAATGTACTTTTTCTTTTCTGCATAACAGTAAGCACCGTGCCTCTTCCTCAAATACTATAGAACATAACACCAAGTATGGGCTTGGCAGAAACTCTATCACTTTTCTCCTGGGCCTCAGGTGGCTGAAATTGGTTTTGATTGTTTACTAGAATACAGTGGTTTTACAGTTACAGGAACATCTACATTCTCAAGTACATCTCCGGTGCTGGTTGGAAGGCAGTCGGGATTGTCTCTCCCTCTGTTGTTTTTTTCATTAGTACTAGTTTTTACAGTTAGCTCTACATGGTCCGTAGTAGAAAATATTTATTAATGTTTATAATTAACCTCAAGTACATACTCCAGGCTAACAGGTATTTATTTTCTCCAAAATAGCCATTATTTTTTCAATCATGCACTGATTTTACCTTAAGACTGAATTTTTAAAAAAACAACACAATACTATTTGCAACAGGACAGGGATCTTTGCATTTAGAACAAAAGTGTTTAACCGTTGTTTAAGGCTTAAAATCCTCCTACCTAAAAGGCCTGGGGTCTTTCTGTGTCTGTAAAATAAATTTTATATCTGATAAAGAATGTGGGTTAGGTTGATTGCTTTAGAATTTAAATTAGGAGTTGTTGTGAAGCCTGGGACTTGGTTTTATGAGTGTTCACTGAGGTTTACAAACCCTTTCAGCAAAAGTCATGGCTGGTGAGTGAAACTGTGCCCCTCAGAGCTTCAACCCACTGCTGAGACATGAAGAGCTCTATGAGGCACACAGAAGCATTTAGTAGAAATGTTGCTGGTATTAATTACTACAAGAAAACCAACTTGCATTTTTTAGGTTAGATCGTAAACCCTCCAGCTGCTGAACACATCTATAGGTATCTTCCTACTGCATTTATTTGCCCCCTAAAGTAGCACAATGCTGAGAAAATGGCAAGAATTAAAATGAACTAAAGTAATTTCTTGCATCTGGATGGCAACTGAGAGTCCAGATAAATAAAGTCGTGAGGAGTTTTTAAAAGATTCAGCTTCTGTGGTTGTTTATTCAGCAGCAGTTTAGGCACCAGGCAAACTAATAGTTTCTCTCTAATGCCTTAAATTAAACTACAGACATCACTGACCTCAGGGTAAGGAAGAGACTTTTACCAAACTCACAGACTCCAGAAGTGAAAAGAATTCCTTACTGCTGCTGTGAAGGAGGCTTTATGCCAGAGCGCCATGCTCAACGGGAGTTTCATGAGCAAAGGAGAAGGAAAAAAACCTAGAACCCCATTGCTTCTAATTAGGGATTAATTCTGGTTTATTCGAAGTAGGTTCAAGCCAAAAAGAAAAGGAGAGAAAAAAAAAATTGAAAGGGAAAAAAAGACAGTGAGCTGTTCAAGGACCCCAAGCTTATTAGAGAACCAGATCTGTACTTTGACTCCCCCCTGCACTGCCTATTTCAGCTTTTTCCATCCAGCCTTTAAAGCAATACAAATGAAAAATCTCTTAATTTCCGCAAAGCAGAGCTGTCTTCTAGTATCCCCCAGTTACAGCTGATATATGTGGTAAATGACACCAGAAACCCTGCTACTCAGAGAGGGGTAGAGTTTCTCGGACTCCCCAGCATGTCCCCATCCTCCTGCGATGAAAACTCCAGAGCGGCTGGTGGGATCTGCTGCCTTTGTGTGAGTGAAGCTGAACATCTGCTTCGACCAGGCAGTTTCCTGTGCAGTCCTGCAAGAGCTCTGTAAAACAAGCCCCTCGAAAGGGAGTCAGGCCCACATTTGTAATTTCTATAGATGCAAGATAAGGTGCTCAGATAAGAGCAAAACCTCCTCATGTCGGCTACCCGCTTGGTGTTCTTACATAAGACTGATCCTCTCACTTAACAGTGATGAGAATTTCATCAAGAAAATTTGCTTTTGGTCTGCCAAGTCATGACAACCTCAATTAAAGCTGAGCTGGAGAGTTATTCGGGTGATTACATCAGTCCAACTGGATGTCCTCTTCTCCCTGTTATGGCTCTTTCAGTGCCATTCTCTGTGTATTTGATCTCCCTATCCGGATCTGGGCAGCTGAGAAATGAGATGAAATAAAGAGTAGCTAAAACATTTTGGAAGAATCTGCCCACAATCATGATTTTCATTCCTCATTCATTTTTTAAAGCTGTAAGCAAAACATTCTCTAAACCACATGGCAGTCAGATCCAATTTTGCTACGTCTTTGCTGAAAGCTTGATAATTCTGATGAATGTAACAAAGAAAACACATTATATAAAGCCTATCTGCCTCAGAAAGGTCTGCATTGGTAGTCAAGTGATCTAAATTGTTTTCTCTCAAATCTACTATGAACATCACTTCCTTAATCTTTTCCAGTGCTTAGATACTATGCTTTGGTAGTTCATTTTATAAGTTTCATTCCACAGAGCATTTAATAATACAGAATATTTAGCTTTTAATGAACTATGTATACTGATGTCTAGTGAAATATTGACACTGCAATAGAAAATAACAGGATTTTACCCATTTGTATTTCTTTCTTGTAAACAATCCAGAGAAGTAATGTGATTTATAATGAAAAGTATGAAATGCTAGTCATCAGTTAAAGTATCTGAAAATTTTAATTTCATGTTCATCTTAAAAATTGTAATTATCTAAAATTGAGTGAACCTCAAACTCAAGAAAAGGTGTAAATGACAAATAAGAGAAATTGAAAGAGGGAAACTAAAGAGATTTGCTTCTTTACTGTTCCTCCTTTATTTCTCTTTTTAAGCCTGCTTTCTGAAGGACATGTGACCAGTATGATCAATTTGTCTCTCAGTTCCTGCACAATAACTTTTCTTTAATCCATAGAGGATTTAAAACAAATTGAAAAGAGGAGGTAAAACTTAAAGAGTAATTAAGTTTCTACAACTTTGGTGAAAATTGGTGAATGGCTAGGGGAAACACACAAAAACAAATGCCTCCACTGGAGAAAAAATGAGCAGAACTCGGCTATTACACCTTGTGCCAGCTACAGTCAGACAGACCAGGAACAGGTGAAAACCAGCTAGTCCATCAGGTCATAGAGTTCATACTATTGCATTTATTCCATTGTTACAACAATACACAGTTGCATTTATTACAGGTAGGACTACAGAAATTTTCAGAGTGCAAAGGACATGAATTCATAGGAAAACATGTTTCAGTAGTTCAGCTACTCACAGTTAGTCATCTGTATTCCCAGCACTGCATTTAAAAATTCTTCTATGTTGATAGAAATTGGATTTTTTTTCATTTACCCCAGTGTTTAGGTTTTCATTTGAGCCTCTGTGAGGACAAGATCTGTTTGAAAACTTGCATCCCCAAACCTGAGTTTTTGTCCTTTCTGAGACCTGTCTTTTTCCTTGGTTTGATTGTGATGCTTGAGTATCCTTTTATAAGGAAATTACAAAGCCAAATTAATAAGTGCTTGCAAGTCAGTTGTCTTTGTGGGCATCTGGAAGAGGAAAAGAAAATCTAGTTCTATAACCACGTTTTCAGAAAATATTTTCCTCAGGCAACTCTTTTTCAGAGATCAGATCTGTACAAATGACACAAAGTACAGTAGAAACTTGTAACCACTCAAGTTCTGCAGTTTGATGGGCTTATATTGAGTTATCTTACATAGTTGCTTGAAATAACCATCAGCGGGGCTGGGTGACTAATTAAGTTCATTTTAGATAAGTTGGAGAGGTTCAGCAAAAAGCTGAAGTAATAGTTAAAATACTAAAGAATAAGTCATGCAGTGGAAGGTTCAAGAAGTTCAGTCTGTCTGTTCTATTTAGAAAAGGTTAAAGGGCCATTTGTTCACAATCAGTCATTCCCTTACATGGGAAAAAATAACAAATTAATGTAAAAAAATCCCAAATATATAACATTTTCTAAAGGATAAGCATTATAGTTACATTATTGAGGCCAGAAATAAAGAAAGTTTTTAAACCGCTGAGATAGTCACTTCACCAAAGATTATGACTGAGGCACCAAATTCTGACCTGCACGCAAGTTAACGGAACTGCCTGACAGTCAGCCCTGCTAAACTCATGCAGTAACACACTAGAGGTTTAGCATCACTTTATCAGCAATCCCAGGAATATTGTAAGTCCTGAATTTGACTTTGCCACTTTCTTCACAAGCTGTCCACAGGAATCTTCTTTTTACCTTCACTTCAGATCTACTCCTTACAAAAGATGCATAGCTGATCAACTAAAAGTTTTACCTTTACTTACTTCTGCCAAACAGTCGCCAATTAATTTCCCCTGCTCATTTTCCTAGCTTTCATCCTAGCAGTAGTAGAAGGCGCTGCAATAGTCTAGGAAATTCATGCTTATCCACATCCTTTGTAGGTGAACTGTTACTACTGAAATTTAATTTCCTGTCTTCATGAAAAAAAGGTATAACATTCTTAGGAACACTGGTTGGCTGAGACATAAAACCCTAAAGGTGTGTCCACCTTCTAATGCCCTCAATTATTTTTATTTTTTTTTCAGACAGTGATGACCCGAGGTCAGACGATGAAATAAAAAATAAAAATCAACAGTCTGCTATTGCCTCTGCAAATTCACCTTTATGAGGCAAAATAAAAATTGGAATTAATGTGTTTGTTGCCTACACACCTGGTTTTCTCTGAAAAGGCCTTTGGGTTGATTAGTCAACACTTCCAGACAAGATGTTCTCCTCTTATCCTAACCCCTGAGATATTCCATGATTTGGGAATAAATGCTGCTTGGTGAAGCATGGGTCTGCATGAAAGCAAGCACAAAAGGGCAGAAGCACCTCCCTATCTTCCTGACGGCAAAATAATCTAAGTAGCTGGCTTTAAGAGTAAGGAATAGACCATAGCTAGTGTTGCTAGTGGCTTCTCCCAGTCAGAACGAGATTGTTAGGAGCATGAGATTCTAGTTATAGGAAGCAGTTTCTTTAGACTACATATTTTTAGATGCAATTTTTGGACTGCATATATTTATTTTGCCATCATCAGTTATCCTTTTCATGCCCACTCCTTCCTGTACCTGCAAGAGACCTGTATCTGCAAGAACATTTCTGCTTCAGGTATAAACATTTTGGCCTGCAATCCCTTAAGCTTTCAGCACATACTACCATTCCCTGAGATGATGAAGAGCAGCATTACAGTTTTGCTCCTGCCACAGTCAGAATTAGGAACAGGACAGGATTTTTCCCTAAAGGTTAATATTCATCCTACCCTATGGTTTCTTTTCCTTTCTCTGAAGCTGCCATCACTAGGTAAGTAGAAGAAGCAGTTTCCATTTGCACTGAAATTCTGCTCTTTGGTAGTTTTACAATAGCAAGAGCAACTGAAAGGCTGTGCAACGCCCAGTGTGGGCAAGTGGGGCTGTCTTCCTTCACTCTGCCATCTCTCTTCAAACATTATCTTTCCTTTTTCCCCATTAAGGAAAACCTGTGTCCTGGGGACAACATAACTTATAAGGCATCTTACTTTCAGGTTTGAAATCCAGAAGGTAAAACCATGACCAGCTCTTATTTTCAGTGTCTCTATCAAGCAGAAACATTATACTAAACTGGAGAGTTGCACTGTTTTGTTGTCAGTATAAATGCCATTATCACTGGCAACATGGTATCGGGGCATCCTAATGTGGAGTTACAAGACTTCCTGCAGAAAAAGAAGCAGATCTCTGGCTGTCGTCTACTTGTTAAGCTATCTACTTCCTCTGTTAAAAACCAACCCATTTCATAATGCCTAATCAGCTCTGACCCCAAATCTCTTACAGATTAAAGGTCCTATACCTGTAAAATGTGCTAACCACCACTCTTCCTGATAAGAGTCCCCAACCAGATGCTTGCCAGATGTCAGGCACTCTGAACAATAAAAAGAACCCTGACTTGCTCTGCTTTTATTCTCTTTCATGAGCAAGCAACCACAAAGAAATGTCTTTTATAGGTATGGAAGTCCAGCTGCGAGGAAGTAGCGCTCAGACTCCCACAATGCTGCTCAAGTGGAAAGACCAGTTTCCCTGTACTACCAGGATAAGGAGGACTGGCCAAGTGGAGAAATACTCCTATACGGTAGTGCTGGGGAATGTGATGAGACAGCACAGAGTGAGAATGGCACTCCCAGACACCCAGAAAGGGTACAGGTGCTCATTAACACACAGGAGCCATCTCTAAAACTTTTAGGCTTGCAATTAGAAATGAGTCCCTATGGAAATATTTCAAAATAGAATTGAAACTGGTTTTAGAACTATAACTAACATGTGTCTTGGCAGGCCCCTGAAGAAAGATTTCTCCCCTTTTGTTTTTCTTCTTCTTAACCTAAAGTTACAAGTGTAGATACATTCTTTCCTGTTTTATGCTCCCTGAACATCTCAAGAGACCTAATTTAAACCCTAGACTGTATTATAGATCCTTCTATGGCCCAGGACCTGGGGGGGTCTGACCCCCCCAAAAGTTCCAGAACACTGGTTTTTACTCCCTTAAGAGGTCTCACTAAAGCTGCTCTGGTTGCACAAGTAATGTCAAGCTTGAGTTTAAGGAGGTTTAATACTTTTTCCCAATGGTAAGCATGCATGATGTACTGTGGATCCTAGTAGTAAGCTATATGTTGTGTCACCTCTTTCAATCAACAGCTTTTAAAGGTCAGATTTTTCTTTTGTTATATGTAGCTCAAAGGCTATAACGAGAAATTCTGCATCTCATTTGAGACAATCCTACCCTTCCCATATCATGAGCAGAAGATAGAATCACAGAATGCTTTCAGTTGGAAGAGACTTAAAAGATCACCTACTTCCAAACCCCCTGCCAGATGAGGATAAATTTCTAACTAAAGAAAAATTCATTGTGTTCACATTTTTAACACTAATACTGATTACATTCTTCAGACCATTATATTACTTGTTTGTACAAGTTAGTTAATATTAAAACTCCCCTTCTATAATCTATCTGTTAGCTTCAGAAAATCACATCATATAAAAGAGAATAGGTTCACTTTTATCAGTTCTACAGCTATTTAAAAAGTACTGGCATCTGAGTTTCTGGATGATTAGAAGATTGTTGATTGCATTAATAAAGTAATTTCAAAAACATAGGCTTGAAACAGTATCTTCCATTTAAAATACATTCGTACCCCGTGATAAACACAGAACAGGGAATGTTTCTATGGTTCTAGTTTTCTCACGAATATAACTAAGAGTGTAATGTATCAGTACAAAGCTTAGAAAATGCTTAATAGTGCCATGGATTTACTGCTTTGCTTACGGTTTGGCTTCAGCCACATGCCCTTCTTCAAGGTCTTCTTCCATAAGTATTAGTACAAAGAGCAGACGTGCTCTGTTCAACTCAAGCAGGGGTTCTGCAGGGATAAAACTACCATTAGACATCCTAATGCACATAGTTTAAATCACATACCAAAAAACACAGTTCAGCATAACTATGTAAACTGATGTCCTTTATTAAAATACAGACATGGGAGGACTCTGGAATAGGTAAAGACTAAATTATTCTTCTCACCAGATGAGTGATCCTTTCAAGTCTAGGTTTAAGTTCATCAGCGCAGCAATGGGAGCGAGTCATGCCTGTACAGTACCTCATCTAAAGACAGATAAATCTTCAGAGCTCTGCAGGGAGCCCAGGTGCCATGGTATATTTTATCATCACTCTATAAACCATGCTCTGCGTCCATGCCTTTATAATGAGCACAAGGACATGAAGACGAAGAGCTCTGCTGCATATGCATCATGTAAATCTATCAGTTTCATTGCTAAATTTGAGGAATTCTGCTAAGGTCAGTCTGTGTAGCAGCGTCTCACTGTTTACAGAGATTAAAATTAACTTTCTGTTGTCTTTTATGGAACACAGTATATTCAGATAAGTTTTTATTGTCTGCTATGTTCTGTAATAGAGAAGCATTCCACACAAAAAGTGTGTGGGGGTCCTTCCTTCCTTCCTTCCTTCCTTCCTTCCTTCCTTCCTTCCTTCCTTCCTTCCTTCCTTCCTTCCTTCCTCCTCCCTTCCTTCCTTCCTTCCTTTCTTCCTTCCTTCCTTCCTTCCTCCCTTACTCCCTCCCTTCCTCCCTTACTCCCTCCCTCCCTCTCTTTCCTTCTTTTCTTCCTTTCCTCCTTCTTTACTTCATTCCCTCTTCCCCTCCTTCTTTTTTAGCAATAGAAAATGTTACATACTATGTGTGTGCATATGAAATGTCCAAATATCTCCTAAGCCTGGATATCTCCTCAGCCTTGTCTCTCCTTTGCACAGCCCAATCCTAAACGTGATCCCAAACTGATCAGAGAGTGAGAAACAGCTTACAAAGCACAGGCATTAACAGAAAGATACCAGGGAGGATGAGTTAACAAGTCAGCCTAATCTGAGAGGGAAAAGTCATAACGAAAAAGATACTGTGCCTTTCTGAAATGATGTGTCACGCAGCCTCTCGCGCTGGGGCAGACAGCCTGCCGCACTCCGCGCCGGGTGCTCTGACACCACCTCCGACTGCCGCTGACATCCCCAATGTCACAACTTTTTTAGACTCCATGTGGAAAGCAGTTGATAATTGGAGTTTCTATGGAACTGAAGCTAAAAAAAACCTCCACAAAATGTGGAAAACTGCAGGCAACATTGTTGTCAGGATTTTGGTAATCACTTTGTTTTTAAATGATTAATATTAGTGCTGTGATTTGTATGACAGACGTTACCACATCTTCCAATTATGGCAGGCCAAAAAGCATCGTTTCATTTCATAGGAGACACAGCGGGGGGAAGGAGAATGTCCCAGCTATTCCACACTTGGCAAAAAATGATCCCTTTCAAAATCTGCCATGAAAATCTGCTCGTGACTGGAGACCCACACTAGGGTTTGCAGTGGCTTTATCTGTACCAGGCTGGGTGCTGAGGCAGTGGCACAAATCTGTGCATGTGGCCATGATGTCCCCAGCCCAAGCTGGTACCTCTGCAGCTGGTACCTCATGAGCACCATCAGGTTGGAGTCACCACACAAAGAGCTGTGACACTTCTGCAACCAGAATTTAGACATCGGCCCTAGAATCTTAAATCTGACTGAAATTCTCCAACCCAGATTCTTTTAAAAATCTACACATACCTTTTTCAGGTGTGTGTGGTTGTTTCTTTCTATTACAGGTTTCATTTAATGAGAGAGATGAATACCAGAGGCTATGGTAGAAACAGCCTCCTTAGGGTAGCAAGAAATCTTACACTGAAGCTACACCATATTTTACTATCAGACACAGGATTTTAATTTACTTTACTGTTGCTTAAGTGCCCAGGGTCCTGTTCTCAAGGGATTCATTTATTTATTCTACTCAAGGATAACTGAATTCTTTAGTGATATTTTTGCCCTGTGCCCCCTTAGTTAAGTCAAGGTGTTTGCTTTCCTTTGTTTGCTTGTATATCAGCTGATTACTTCTGAATCTCCATCATCTTAGGTCTTTTTGTCCAAATCTTCCTAAAGTATGACTGTCTTCCTGCTGTGTCTGGTAGGAAATAGCGGCTACAAGGCCAAATGAGGTAGGCATGTTGAGAGACGCAGTGAGTGCTGTGCATCAATGTAAGTGTAAAGCTTACTGCAGGAAAATCTGACAACAGGAAAGAAGTGGGTCCTCACCCCGGATTTAAAGGGCTGAACAGTTCCTGACGCCCCAGAGAGCAGGGAGCCCTGGCCCCAGCAATGCAGATCCTCAGGCAGAGCAGGAGCTGGGAAGGCAGGATCGAGGAGTCACAGGGACTTTTGGGGTGGAAAAGAACAATGTTTGGATGCCGTCTGAGAGCTAAGTGGTATCAAAGCACATGACTGGACCCTTTTTGCTTTATCTGAAGTGGCACAATGAGACACAGCCTTGAAAATAAGGAATAGTTTTGAGTAGGTGACAGCCTGAGTTAAGATCCGTTTGCTGATTATAATGAGCCTGTGAAGTACACCTAAAAGAGCCTTGAGAGTACTCCTTAGTTATATTGACTCTCCGCAGTGATTATCTGTTTGTCATCTGTGTCTATTTTGGAAAATTATATTTTAGTTACTGCGAGTTAGTCAGCAGCTTGCACAATAAACAGCTAGTCACAATGAGAGTGTCAGACTCCTACTGGGTCCAGTTACAGAAATGTTTCCACCAACAGGATTTATAAATGAGGCACACAGAAAGCCAGCCTCTTAAACACGGGGCTGTGGTAAGGCTGTTTGGTGCAGCAGCAGCAGGAGCAATTGTTTGGAAAAGGCTGGGCAGTGAGCTGAACTGAACCAGAGTTTTCTCAACAGTTTGAATTCTTTTTAGTTTTGGGGGAGTGGGATCGCTGGTTCAGGAACAACGTGAAGGATTAGTTTTATATCACACAGCTCCAGGGAAAGATAGCGAAATACCAGGGAGGTGGCAATTCAACCCAGCCCTGTTCCCAGGGAAGGCAAGGTCTGTCTTGCTGCTCCATGTGCTCCCAGTACCCAACACCAACACAGTTACGATCCGTGAATCAGTCTTTTCAGAACAGCTGTGATACAAATGAATCATGATAATCTATTCTGGAAAAAAGATATCAATAAAATACCTGTAATATTACTGATCTGGAAGGGATTCATTTGGTCTAGAAGCCAGTGCCACTAGCTTGAGAGGGAAACTGTTTTCCAGGGGCTGAGGGGGGAGAGGGGAAGGAAGGCTGTGCATGTATGTGGATGTATCTTCCGGACAGGGGAGAAGAATGCTCCTAAAAATGAATGACCCAAAGTAATTTTCAGGCAGTCATTTTGTTATTTAACATCCCTCAAAAGTGCAAGGTCTTTCTTATAGATTTCATCTGTGCCACATCCTGTTAATAACACCATCTCATTACCACACTGGTTGGTAACAGCTGCTTGATGCTCATTTAACAGAAACCTTTCAGAACAACAGTATTAGGTTTTCACAGTTGGCTCCGTATGATGCAGGTTAGCAACTTCTTAACTCTGCTTTCTTAGCATAATTACATCATTTAGAATTAGTCACTCACGTTGACCTTTAAATAGAATCAAACATTCGGTTTAGATAGTTGTTTTGTCATTTGCAAACAGCGAGCAGCTGAGAACATTTCTGGCATTGGCTGCCAATGTCGTCGCAAACATGTACAAGTCCGAGTAAAGAGCAACATCTGTACCAGTTACGCCTGTCCTCTGAAAGATCGGGATTCTGGTCAGTGACCACAATGGTTCAGGTACAGTCTCACCCTCCTGTAAGAAGTAGTTTTCATCATTTCATCAGAGACAGACTCAGCATGTTTACAAAAATAATAACTCTGACATACAGCAGATGAAGGGATAAATTCTGCCCTGGAATACCTCTCATCAGTTCTTACAGCTACAGTTTGTACATATGGAGGATGGTAAATCTGAGCCCTGTGTATCAAAGTTCTTTTATCTCAAAAGTTTTCCACAGGCAGAAATCACTCTGACCACCAAGAAAGTTGCCCCACATCTGGGACGGGATTCAGCAGCTGTTTGCATTTTTGTGCTTAGTTACCTGGCTGCACCCTTTTGCAAATGAAAAAGGTTGTTCTGGGGTAACAGAAAGCAGAACGTTGCCTGTAGCTTTTAGCCGCTCCAATCCTCGGCACACATATCCCACACACGGTGGTTTGAGAAAAACAGGAAGAAGCAAGATAAGCCAAAGCCCTGGTGACTACAAAATATACCTTAGTAAGTCCCTAACTGATACTGCCTTTTATCAGATGAAATACCTTAGTATTAATTCCTTTTAATTAAATTCACATTTGATTCTCCAGTGATCTTTGGTGCATATTTATATAGGCACTCTTCACTGCAGTATGGTGCATTCTAAGTTACAGCACTGTTTAAAGCATTTAGATGGGCACTGAAATATGTTACAAAAGCATGAATAAGGGTGTACATTTCTGTTTACAAATACACACAAGCACACTTGTGCACACACAAACACATCAGCATCACATGCAATGCAAGATTAGACACAGAATAGATTTACTGACTGCTAATTTTACTCTCTCAGGACACTTTCTTCCTCTTATAGTATTTAATGTGCTCTTTTATGGACGAGGTCAAGTTGTATAATAGTCTGCTGATAAATTGTAAGGTGCCTGTGAGGCAAATGATCTTTACTAATAATTATCAACTTTTGACACGCAGAAAATATTAATAAAAAGATCATGAGGGTAAGGAATGACATGACAGTGCTGAAAGAGCCATAGCAAAGACTAAGACACATACAAAAGTTTGAATGTTATTTTAAAATTTAAAATTTTGCACAACGAGGTTTTATGAAGCATTGACTGTTTCCTTTTGTTTTCCAGTCAAAATTTTTACATTTCACATAAATTTTTACACTGTTTTAAAAGAAAAAAAAAAATATAGGAAGGGACAGGAAAATTGCTTTCAGGTTTGTCTGATACCTGTCTCCAATGGATCAAAATGCATTTAAGACTTTTCTATTACTACAGGATATATTTTTCGCACTGTGAAGGCATAATGAATATTTAAAAATAATAATTAAAAAAGAGATGCATCCTTTCCAAAATAAAACCATGCAACAGTGCAAAAAGTGTGTTTGTTTGGTCACTTAAGGGTGTGAATTAAAAACTGCCATTTTATTCACCCTGCCTTAGCAAGGTATAATCTGTTGATGATATAGACTAACAGTCCTGGCAAACTCTCAGAGAACTATCACGTCTTGACCAGCCTTTCTCGCTATACCATCTCCTACTACAAGCACAAAAGTCCCATTTCCTAGTCTTACAAATAATAGAAAAGAAAAAAATTTGTATTCCTGAACAGCAATATGATAAACTGAGGAATTACATTTCTAATAGCCTGAACAATGAGTCAGTGTTATGTAGAAAGGTTAATCATGGTTAAGGACCATTATTCTGTGGCCAGAAGACCATACTTATCCCCATCATTTGTGGCTGTTTTTAAAAGGGACTCTATCATAGGCCTGGCTAAAGCCTTATCATTGTGGTTTGTGGTTAGATGGGCTAGCTGAGGCACCAAGCAGAATGTATTTACACACTCAAAAGCAATTTCTGGTGAGATTTCCTTAAAAAAAAAGAAAACAACCACCCAAACCAAAACCCCAGTTAAACCAGCTATTAAAGAAGCAAATGATTCCTAAGATAAAAAACAGTATTTCTGAAGAGAACATTGTCCTTGTTTGGGGATAAGAAAAATCTGGACAAAATATGAAAAATATGAAAATATGATCCAACTCCATTCTTACTTTAGCACACTATCAATTCTGTGGGGCAAAAGAATAAATTAGAAATAGAAAACTAGAAATGTGCAGCAAACCTACAGCTTGGCTATCAGATTTTTTTTGAGAAAATACTTTTTACTGGAAAAATACCAATTTACAAAACTCTTAACATTTTCTCAGTAGTTTATTGAGTTCAGCAAGTCTTTCACCAAGAAAAGGCTTTGCAGGATCAAAAATGAAACTGTAAAAGCTGTCCTACAAAACTGTAGGAATTTGATCTTTTACCTTTTGTATTGGAGACATGGGATTGAATTCCAAATCAAGCAACACAAACTCTTCTGCTGAGGATCTCCTGCGCCTCGAGTGTGTGCCTCATGAAAAGATTCTTTTCTAATATAGGTGGAGACAGAAGGTGAAGTTACTATTTGTGATAAATCCTACAAATGCTTGAATTTTTAATTTTGAAGTACAAAACCTAAATAATTTTTTCCAATTGGGATTCTAGTTTTCTAGTCATCTTTAGCATGTATCTCCCAGCAGAGACTTTTATTAACGCCGAACTATTCCTTCTGAGGACTGTGCCCACACCCTGAAGAGGGGCTTGATTTCTTACTGTGCAAGCAATCAAGTCTGCATCTCAGCACCTGCAATTCAGCTTTCTCCAGGAATTTGTCATCTGTGGTAGTCCTTATCAAGCTGGGCGTTTTAATTTATTTTGCGCTCTTAAATTTGGCTGACTCATATTTAGGTGAACACACATTGCAATACAAATAAATATATAAATAAATAAATCCTGTCAGCCTGGCTTAGCATTGTTTAATTTACCAGATGAACTTCCTCTGTGTGCGAATGTGCTGGAGGCCCAGATTTTGGAGAAATCAGGGCAATTTCTACCTATAAGAAAATTAGCTCATCCATTTTAGATACCACTGGGGCTTATTCTGGGGGATTTCTGGCATAAATCAAGGCTCTTCACAAGTCCATCAAAACAAACTGAAGCAGTAAGCACTGAAGCAGGTCTTTTTGAACACCTATGCTCAACACTGAGGGCAGTCAAAGTGGTTTCAGGCAGCAGTGTATTCCCAGGGGCTGGAGTAGTTAAAAGAAACCAAGCCTTGCTGCCAGCATGCCCTAGTTGGCTGATTAGCAACCACATAGTCTGCTTTTGTGCTTCTATCATTTCATCTCGCAGCATGTTTTCTGAGGGTGCTGGTCAGTGTTTACCTGTACACTGTGACACTTGGAAAGCATTCCTTTTGTGGCGAGATAATTGTCTATAAATCCCAACTAAATAGTTGGCAAAGAGATTTCTGATAAGCACCTAACAAATTATTTAAGGGATTCCTGGGATCACGTTTAAAAATTCAGAGTAGTGTCGCTATATGTGTTTCACATGGCCAGACACAGTTTGGCATAATAATGCAACTGTGAGAACCTCTTAATCTTTACCTGACAGGATTCAAAACGACTCTATAAGCAGTATGATTATTATTTACAGAACACCGTAGGCATGTGTGGTATATTCATACGCCTCTGTGAACGAGTGCAGGGTGTCCATGCCTCATGGAAATTGCATTCTGTGAAGGAGAGAGAGAGCCTTTTGTTTCAACCTTGTGTAAGGGCTGGCATGTAGCAGCAGCGCTCTAGGAGAAGCCCCGGAGGAATGGTGATGGGACGGTGAGTCAGAGAATTCCCATCTCCTCTCTGTCTCCTAAGGGAGTAATTTGTTTTACTTCTGTACTGATTGCAATTAATTTGCCTTCTCCAACCACTTCCCACTAACCTGCCTGCCCAGTGCACAGATAACAGGGGACTGGGCTCCCAGTCCATTCCCACTGCCTGCTGCTCACCTGCGGATGTTCTCACACATGTACCTGGCACCCCCTGTGGGAAATGGCAGCAGAAGGTGGTGAAGAGGCTACCAGTGGAACCGGATGAGAAAATAGAAGACACTAATGGCAAGAAAGAACATATTTTGCACTTAAAGAATCAGTACTCCAAATGCTCATGTCAGGTCAAGAGAAAACACACACAGGGAGTGCCCTTTCATGAAAGAAAAAGAATGTCCCTGTGAGATGGCCTTATACCCATTTTACAGATGCAGTTCTGTTGCCTGAACTTCCAGGAAGCCTGAGGTTTTAGGCAAAAATGAACAGGTTCCAGCTCTTCTCATCTTTTCCTTGGTTGGAAATGCAGATACAATGGATGTAAATTGGAGATGTGGTTGTTCACATGCTGTCTTATTGGTTTTGATAGGTTACATTTTGAAAAGTTGCCCAAGGATGCAAAAAAATAGTCAAAGCTATAGATAATATTGTCCAGGAATCCCTTGATCCCAATTCCCCTAATATTAACTATTACCTAATACTCCCTCTTGTGTTCATTCATATGTTGCTTATGGCTATGTAGAAGGGATGCTCTTCTCCAACACCTTTTAAACTTCTGTGTTTTAATAACATCACAGGAGGTCAATCACTTCTTAGGTGGAGTAAAATGACCCATCCCCAAAGCCTTTGGTTAACTTTAGAATCATGGGAAAGTCAGTAACAGGTCTAGTTCCCTACTCCTGGGCACAGCTAAGGAGACAAGTTGTACACAGTAATGACTCTGGGGTCAGTAGAGGGATGGTGTCCAAAAACTGAAAATGCGTGAATGACAGCACAGGAACAGGATACTGTTTGAAAGGCTAACTTTTATTCTCTAAATTAGCACAGTAAAGGCTATAGAAGAGAAAGACAATCCAGTTTTTTTAGGAAATTATTTATGAAATGTAGATGGGCCTTCAATTGGGAATAGGGCTGGGCAAAATGTTAGCGGTTCTTTGTTCTTGCAGCTGGCCTGTCGAATTACACAGAGCCAGCACAGTAAATAATACTACCATTGTCTGCCTGTGTCAGAGACAGACAGAAGGTACATTTGGATTTGGTCCAAACACCACAAGGGCCACTCATAGCCACAGTGTCCAATTACTGCTTGCTTGACTATAAAATGCACTTTTTTTTTTTTTTTTTTTTTTTTTTTGCTGAGCTAATTTAAGAATTGCAGCTTTTAATGGGGTTTGTATTTGAAGGGGACTGCTGCTCTGGCTTTTGCGCGCAAAAAAGTTATACACTGTACAGGAAGCAACAAGCACATACACAGTGAAAATAATCAGAATACGGTAATATTAGCAGTAATAACAGTGAGAACAGAGTCAGTGCTTTGCAAAGCAAGAAAAGATCAAGCCCTTCTTGAAATAGCCTTGTGTGAAACATTCAAAAAAACCAACAGGACTACCTTGAACAACGAAACAAGTGCATCTGCTCAGTCACTGCAGATGTGCACATATTGCATAACCTCTTCCAGTCTTTCAAAGAATCATTGACCATAGTTTTGCCACTCTTTAGACAGATACTTTTCTTCAAATTTCAGTTGCACTCATTTTCACTCTCACTGCCAAAAGCTTTGGAGAACAGTAAACTATATGAATCATTTTGCCAATGGCCAAAATTCATCTATATTAGAAATAACCTTTTTTTTTTTTCATGTATTTATAGAAGACTACTCATACTGAAGGAAGATCCCATTGGATTAGGGATGCAGAAGCTTTCCCCTCTACATAAGCACATATCAGGGCTTTGATTTTCTTTGCCTATCTATTAGCTAGAGATAAATTTAGGTCTCCTGTTTAGAGCAATCTGCCTACAGTGCACAAAAGATCAGTAGTTGTCAATGATCTATGAAGACTTACTGTGTTTCTCTCCTCTGCCATGCTGACAAGGTGTTAATTTCCTTCTTGGAATAGCAAGCAAAAAAACCCCAGCAAACTGATAAATTTAGGCGAAACTCATGCAAGGACCACATCGCTTTTTAAGGCTTCCTGCTACCACCATTCCCTCATAGAAGTCTTACAAATCTTGCATAACAACAATCAATAACAGAATGTGCTTATTCTCTAACTTTAAAATCTTGTTCTATTCTGCGTTTTTATACACACACATGCACACGCCATGAGTGTTCACAGAAGTATTTTCACTCACAGTTGCAGAAGGGTTTTAAAATATGTGCCACAGGTACAGAAACATTATCAATCAAAATGTTAAAGCCTTCATAAGCTCTATGTAGGTGAGTTCATTCTCCTTCTCTTTTATCTTTGGATGTCTTGCAGAGTGCTTCATTTGGAGAAAGACCTAAAAGCCACATTGGGTAACAAGAAGGGATAAAAGGGTAAACCTGTCTGTTCATATTTGCCAGTCTTCAACATGGAGAACACAGCAAGCATTCTGTCAAGGAAAATGAGGATATTCTTTTTTGCTTCTTTGAATCCTCAAAAGATGCATCTTCTTTGTAATAGAAAAGAAGTATCTCAATACTTAAGTCAAAATAGCAAACTTTTCAAAGGCCAGAAACTTGGAGCTGGTCATGCTCCAAGTGAATTGTGTGCTGTAGGATTGTTTGATATGGCATAAAACAGAGAGAACCTGAAAAATTTCATCTTCAAAATGATGGATATGGACAGTCCTTTCTCCACAAAGCAACCTTCAATTATTAACAGCAGGACTTGTGCTCAGCAGAGTAAAAAATCTTCGCACTATCTAGAGTGAAGCTCCCTCCAACAGTCATGGTTGATTCTCTTTCTCTTATCTTACACAGAGGCATTAATTTTTCTCCAGCACACATAAAATTATTCACATAGAGGGAACTCTTCACCTACAGAGAGATATTCACATACACACTGTTAAAGTCAGGTTAAGGATGTCACTTACCCAGACACACACAAAAAAAGAGACATATTCAGTGTTACAGCACCTGCTTGTTCCCTAATTCATGCCTTTGCAAGAAAACATATTGGTCTGTGGGTTACATAAGCTAACATATAACACCAAGACATTTGTGATGCTGTGAGTGAGTACAAAGATTAAGGTTAGTATCCTCATAAATGAGGTTAAAGGGATTACTCTCATGCAACAAGCTGAGAATCCAGCCTTCAAGATTACATGAGAAGTTAGTTTGTCCTCATATTTCATGTCTTTATGGGCCTAAGAGATAACAGAGGATATCTTGTGTTAATTTTATTAATTACAACTCAGGTGAAGCTTGGTGGTTTTTTCAGGTATAATACTCAACAATTCTTGTGTATGGACTGCATGGTAATGTAAATGCCACTCAGTATGTACCAAGTCCATGTAATGTCAAGGACTATAGTACCACAGGGGCTCCTTAGTATGTAAATTATTGACACAATAGAACATAGGAACTCTTTTGAAATCATTATGTTTTATTGTGTCAAGGTCTCATTGAGGACTCCTTAATCTAAAGATTCTTGAGAAGATAAAATCTAATAGCTCCTCAGGAGCTATAAAGGTCTCTGATGTCATAGGCTATTTGGACACTCCTTATTACAGTATGAGGGTTATTAATACACTGACTATAATGACTTTGTGACTCCTTTGTGGTCTGTTATGACTATCTAGAATTTTATAAGGCTGGTCATCACCATGGTATGTGAATCTCCACCAGAAAAAATAAACCAAAAAATTACTTTCCTTTTTATTTCCCTCTGCCATCCTCTCTGGAAGGATACACCAACTTTTTTCTGGCCTTTAGAGAAAAAAAAAAAAAAAAGAATTAGTGAAGTGTAGAAACTAGTGTTTTGAAACACTTTATAAGAATTCGAGTCAGTCAGCCTCACTTTGCATTTAGTTTTGAGAGGCTGTGGTGGCCAAACATACTTCATCTGGTGGTGTCAGTGGAAATTTGCCCAGTATAACACTCTTCCCAGGCAGAGCAACTTCACTCCCTAATTCTTTTTATGGAAATTACTTGCAGTATTGTCCGGGTGTCTGTGTCTGTGCATGTCAACATGAATGTTTTACTACTATTAGCTGCAAGTTTCCCTCCAGATCAGACACCAAAAAGAGTAATAACTAAAAAAGGAAAACCAAATACAGCAATTTGCATTTCAGACTGATGATCTGCCTCAAAACCAGAAGCTCTGAACTGTGTTCCATCTCATCAGCTCTAGGAGCCCTTGCTGCGTTTCCCCAGTGAATCTGGAATTTGCATAGCTATGGACTCAAAACCCTTGGCTTACCCTATCCTAAATCTCTTTGGGACTGATACTCAGCTGAGAGCCAGGATTACTAGGATTTAAATATATATCAAATGCAAAAGTGGGGAGGTGCAGGAATCTTTACAGCAGCTACACAGGGCAAGCCTTCATGATGTGTGACAACAGAGCCTCTGCCATTTCTCAGCTGGAGAGCTATAGGGCAGGATTTTTTCATTAGTCCATAAGTGGACCCTTATGTCTATAAAGCTCTTTTTTTCTTTTTCATCATTGTTGTCCCTTACTCAGCATACACTGTGAATGTATATATATTTTTTTTAATTTAATTTCTATAAAATATGTTCAATTTTGTGCTGATTTCTTTTTCTCTTTTACCCAGGATGCCACCTGAAAACACAGACATTACTAGGTATTATTTGCATGCTACCAAGCAAGCTCATTGTTCTTTATGCTACATGAGCAGACAATTAAAAAGACATCCACAGAGATCAACAAAAAAAGGAGAAACAGAGGAGGCAGTACTGGCCAGCAAGACAGGAGATGGCCGGAACACATCAGCAGCTTCCTTGGTTGCATATTTTCAGAAAACATTATAGATAATGCCTTTCAAGAAAGAACTTCAAGAGGACAATGTGAACACCCGAAACACATGAACCAGGCAAGAATGGCACCAGGAAGGATTTATTTTCAAGTTATAATAGTGACTGATGTAGGTGATGTAAGTGACATTCTAGGCCAGAGATAACATCCTAAAAGAGAAACACAGGAGGTAAAGGGAGCTGGGAGGTTCTATGGAAGTTACTTAGAAATACTGAATGCAAAGAAAGCAATTGGCAGGATCCAAAGAAAGACAGTCAGTGCATATTGATTGGAGAGAATGGAAAAGTTGCTAAACTGAGCCCTTTTTGAGTGATCTGCAAAGCCAGCAGTAAAAACTGCTGAATCCTTTTTGTGTAGTACTGAGAATCCAAGGGGAGAATTGCAGCTTTGGAAAGCCCAGTGTGTGGGTGTCCATTGTGATTTCAGACTTAAGACTTCATCTGACAGCTGAAGTCCACCAGAAATCTGTCTTATCCATGTACAATAGGAATGGTCAATGTTTTCTGTAAACGTTCCTCAGCATAACCCCTAAACCACTTGTACTTATATCATATCCACTTAAATGTGCACAGTGCACACTAAAAAGTGTTAAGAATTTACTGTTCAGTTATATAGCAGGCTAGAAAAAAATCATATTTTGAAGAAAATGAGTAAAATCACTTCAAATATATTTCAAGCCATCTAAGAGCACTCAAAGTGGTGTATATTTGGAAAAATTCCAGAGCAGCAGCATGCACGGAATGCATGTTGTGTAGCATCCATATGATTTCATTTGCAAAGGTCAATAGGTAGCTTCATTGTTTTAAAAGACTTAACAGATAATATATACATATATACTTACGTTCTTTGCATGTCCTATATGTGCTTCAAAGTTCCCTGGTTTTTATATATTGACAAATACGTCTTGCACCACTGAAATAAATACCAGTTTTACCTGTCTCTTCTTTGTCAGAGAAGCAACTGTCCTTGTGAGCAGTTCTGTATAAGCTCAAATTCCACCAGTTTGTTCATAAGGTGCAAGGGCAGATTTCAGAACCAAGACAAGCAAAAATACCCTGCTTTCATGGCCAGCTCTGGATAAGTAGATTCTGCATTTTCTCAAATGACTTCATTTTAGATAGTGCTGTCACTGCTAACATGTTTTTTTCTTGATTTTTTTTTCAAGAGCCACAGATTCAGTGAGTACTAATCTTGCCTTTTTAAAAAAATTATGAAAAAACATCCTTTTGCTGAGTGAGCAACATATGTTTCCCCTCAACCTGTGCTTATTTTAATTAAAAATATGCTTCAATGGCAGATCAAGAACTAAACCTAAACTTATATCACCATATAACTTAGGTGATGCAGAGAAGTCAAACTTGCAGCTTTTTGCCACTGAAATAAGGAAGATTGTCTTTTAGTAATTTTGGTTTCAGTTGTTTGGGGTTTTTTCCCCACTCTAATTTTTTATTTCTTCGATTTAATCTGAGCACCAGAATAATATATAATCATGAAGTTTGTCACCAATGCAAGTAATAACTTAAATGAAGAATGAGGAACCAGTTACACCCAAGACAAACCATCCCAATGCCTGACGTTTTTCTTCTGTGCTCCTCCTCAGCTTATGAGTAAGAACACAGGAATGGAGGAGACCTCTACATCTTCAAATCTGGTCCTCTAGAACAATGCTTTCCATTTGTAGTTACATTCTCTTGTCTCTTCAGCAGAAAAAAAAAATTATATATATATATGGAATCAAGGGATGGTCCAAAGTATGTTTCCATTCTAAACAGACAAAGAAAGGCCAAAAGTACTCTAGACACTGAAAGAGTTTTGTTTTTTTTCCTCTCCATCACAGTCTTCATCCTAAGTCCCTGCAAGTTCCAGAGTTTTGTGGTATTATATCAGATGTTGTGTTTGAATCAAGAACAAGTCTTTGAATTTGAGGCCATATTTGGAAGCCATGGCAAAGAAATATCTTCAGTCGATTCAGCAGTAGGAAACTAATCTGATTCATCATATCTTACATGAATTTCTACAGTGTAATCATTTCTGCCTACAACATATCAACAGAGGAAAATAAGCATTTCTAGAGAACCATTAATTACTTCCTTTTAAAATAACCATCTCAAACAGACCAGAGAAATGGTGCCTTAAAGATATTTCCACCAGCACTCCCAGGTCCTTCCCCGCAGAGCTGCCTCCCAGCAGGCCAGCCTGTGCTGGTGCTGGGGTTGTTCCTCCCCAGGTGCAGGACCTTACACTTCCCTCTGCTGAACTTCATTATGTTCCTCTCCACCCAGCCTCTGGCCTGCCCAGGTCCCACTGAATGGCAGCACAGCCTGCTGGTGAATCAGCCACTCCTCCCAATTTTGTGTCATCAGCAAACTGGCTGAGGGTACCCTCAGTCCCTTCATCCAGGTCACCGATGGATAAGTTGAACAGGACTGGACCCAGCACTGAGCCCTGGGGAACACCACGAGCTACAGGCCTCCAGCTAGACTCTGTGCCACTGACCACAACCCTCTGAGATCTGCCACTCAACCACTTCTCAATCCACCTCACTGTCCACTCATCTAACCCACACTGCCTGAATTTATGTATGAGGATGTTGTGGAAGACAGTGTCAAAAGCCTTGCTGAGGTCAAGGTAGACAACACCCACTGGTCTCCCCTTGCCTACCAATCCCTACACCATCATAAAAGGCTATCATGTTGGTCAGGCATGATTTTCCCTTGGTGAATCCATATTGACTACTCCTGGTAGCCTTCTTTTCCTCCACGTGCTTTGAGATGATCTCCAGGATGAGGTGTATGATATACAATGCATGACATCCATACATTTCAGGAGGTGTGTCATACACAAAAAATGAATAATCAAGAAGCCTTTTGTTTCTGGTGATAATACCAATTGTACGAGAGCATAGAGAAGACCAACCAGCTAAAAGGCAACTGAAGAAAGAGTTTAATTGTATACAGTTACTTAAATTGTAAAATCAAACTTTTGAAATTAATACACTAATCTATTAACAAAAACACCAGAATATTCATTTTATAACATCAATTGATTTAATTATTTGTGAATAATTAAATTAGAAGGAAATCATAAAAAAAATGGAAGATATGAGCAAGTAAATGAAAATCATTCAGTCTTACTACATAACAGCATACTGCCCTTGCAGGAACAAAGCCAACTAACAGGTACCTTACAAAGTACATCATCAACATAACATAGCTCTCATTAACTCATATTTCTTCCATTCTTTGTTTTGGACGATAACATAGGTTGCTGAGTCATGGTATGCCTTTTTTCCCAAATCTGTGAAGTCTCACAACTGCCATTAGCAGCTACAAACTCCCTTTATTTGTGCTTCATTCTTCCAATCCATGCATTGTTTAGGATAGACAAGTTTTTTTTCTCTTAAAGGTTACTTTTTGCTTTTATAGCATTACATCTTTAAAACACAGCATATGAGAAAAATAGATATCTCCAATGCTGGATTGAAAATATCCCCATGTTGGGGGCTTTTTGAGTCAATGAGTAGAGTTTCATCAGATAACTCATGACATTGACAAAAGCGTTAACAATTTTCAACCAAATTCAACCAAATTCACTCCATTGATGCAAAGTAAGCTGTGTGAGAATGACACAATATCAGAACAAGCCAATTTCAGAGGTGAAAAATGTAAACTTCTGAATCCCCAAATAAAACTTTCAGCTATGAAATATCCCTGAGCTTCAGTTCTGCATGTATTGTAGACTTGGTTAGTCACGTGGCAACACAGTGAGCACTCTGTCCCTTCCTCACTGAGTGAGGGAAGTGATATGTAAAGATTTGATTAACAGAAAAAAGGCCTTCTGGTGTCCTGAAAAAGAAAAAAAAAAAAAAAAAGCTATGGATGTCATACAGCAACTTATGCAGCCTCTGAACATAAAGAAATATTCTTTCCTTTACCAATTTGGAATGCAATTATTCCTATTATTTTTACTTCAGCAGTGCCTTGGGGCCCCAAGTGAGATCAGATCACCTTTGCAAACAAAGTGGGAAAGTTCTTGCCTCAGAGATTTTTCAGCCTATATAGGCTATGCATACAAAGGCCGAAGATGGGAACAGAAGCACTGTGGTGAGCTCAGAGATATACAATAGGCTGCAGCAGATCTGCCAACAGATTTAAGGTTTCTGCCCTTGTATTTGCAACACTGACCAGCTTGGCTCAAGAATAATGTTCTCTCACAATGAACTGCAAAAATACATGGCGGTGTAATACTGAGATTTAGTGTGAACCGTGACACTGGTGAGAACTGATAATCATACACATGAACAAATTAAGTCCCACATGGTCATAGGCATTTTCAGTTTGGGGGTGGGGGGGTGGGGGGGCAGGGGAAGAAAAAAGAAAAAAAAATGTTACAGACTTTTAGCATTCAGCCCTTATAGCTTATTTATAAGTGGTTGCTGAATCTCAAAATGACACTTGCAGCTCAGAGTACCAGTAGCAAGCAGAGATTTGCTTGCAAATAAAGCCAATTGATTCCTCGGGGGTTCTCTATGAGAACTGTATAAGTCAGTCTTGTTATGTGGCAAAAAAAGCTTGCGTATTTACTTACAAATGGTTAACTCCTCAAGCCCACACTTGATCAGAATACAGATTCAGGAGATCATAATTTTTTCTCTCCAGTGTGTAAGTCCTCTTACAAGGAGACAGCTATGTCAGGGTTATTTTGTTCTTTATAAAACACATGACAATAAGATATAAAGGATGACAGACTTTTGAAAATTTTGGACTAAAATCACTTTATACAGTAATGAGGACCAAACTGTGACACTTCTCTCACTCTAGGGCCTACTGCCTCACTGCCCAAATCCTGAAGTTAAATTCAGTAGACTGCTTATTGAATATGACTTTACATGAAGCAGATGTATTACAACTTAGACCTAAATTCACAGTTGTGCTTTACAATTAGTGTTATAGTTTTCATTTTAGGAAGACTGGCAAGATGCATTTCTGCAAAGTATTTGTGGTACAAGGAAACTTAAGAATGAAACCTGTAAAGTCCTAAAAAGAACCAAGGAAAGTATTTGCAGGCTGAGAAAATAATCAGTCAGCTTGATCTCACTTGTAGCAAATAGGGAGGCAAAGGCTGAAAACGCAAATTAAATAGGGTGGCGTACCTTGCAAGCAAAGCTTTTTTCATTTGCTTCCTTAGATTATTTGGTTTAACAAGGTGTCTTTGCTAGCCAGAAAAATTTACTAGATTTCATTAGGGAAGTCCCAAAATAATTCCAAATACTGAAACAGGGAAAAGCACATCTCTGTGCCTGAGCCATGCACCGTCAGCTCCCACTGGTTCCAGGAGGTGCTCAGAATCAGGAAGATAATCATCACCTCGCACAAATGGGACCTTTTTTACTGGCATGCTGAGGTTGGCTTTCAAGGAGTCAAACTCTCCACCCAGGTTACTCCCTGAATTCAGCCTACAGCTTCATCTAGAACTGGTTATTCCAAAGTCAGCAGTGGAGGATAAAGCCTGCCTTTTACTTATTTCCCCTGTTAAGTACTCCTGTGTACTTTTCCCAGACTAAACAAGCAACCCTGACCTGCAGCCATTTACTCTCACACAAACAATTAATTTAAAGCATGTGTCCTAACACGAATTCTGGCTCCACAACAACCTAGCATTCCTATGGGAAACAGCCCAAATTAATAACAACCTTCCTTCTGCAATACCTGAAGTGCCCTCTCTTAAAAGACAGAGATAAGAACACTTTTTTTTTTATTTTTATTTTTTTTTCCTTTTTTTCCTCCTTTTGGACTAAAACAATTGCTTTTTGGCTTAGAATGGTCTACCACAGAACACTTATGATACTCACTTATGAATACAGTCAGCATCTGTGTTCCTGTATCACATCACTGTTTTCCCTAACATGAGAGTAAGGCACTAATCTGATTTCTAATATAATAACCCATTTTCACATGCTCTCACTAGTCAGTACTTTGTTTGGACTTTGTCCAAAAGAGATGTAAATGTGTTGGGTTTGTTTCCCCCTGCCTCCTTTAAAGTTTGAGTCAGATCCTTCTGCCATTTCAAATCATAACAAGGTAGAGGAACAAAAACCATACATTTGTTTCCATAATTTTGAAAAGAATTTCAAAATTATTTTGTTCCTCTAAATTAGTCTGCTGGCCTAACGAGATCAGTGGCCTCTCCCATGACATGAGCAAAAAGCTGGTATCTGCATATCTCTGAGGTGCCAGTTTTAATGTAACAGATCTTCTCTTTCTGAGCACTCCTTGCTTGCACTTGAACTCACAGTTCAAGTTGAAGCTCAAAAACTTCAGAGTCATTGGTGTCAGAGAAAGCATGTGCTCTCCACTTCCCCACTCTAAGCTAAAAAACCCTTTTTCTTCTTCATTAAAACACATTAAAAGACTGCAGATATGAGGGAGACCTCTGCCTTCAGCTATCTTCAAATCCCTTTGCACATCAGCCCTTTCCTCTTCCGCGTTTCTTCTGAAAAAGAAAATGTCCTTTGCACTCACCGCACCTTCAGATTTGTACCATTCTGCTGCCTCTCTTAATAAAGCCTAGAAATGACCCCAGGATAGGGCAATAAGAATGGGTAATTTCCCATTTCCTAGTAGAACATGTTCTTCTTGCTCTTTTTATTCAGCTACTACCAATAACTTGCTTTCAGTCTGCTGAGGTGAGGAGCGCTTAAGAAGAGCTGGGGACATGATTCTTTGAATATTAGGCTGGATTACTCTTTGCCCTGCTCTAAATTCTGCCAATTTCAGAACCCCGCAGTATCTACATAACATGTACTGCAATGATCCCCCATGAATGGTGTTCACTTCCACTTGTAAGACAGGTGAAAAGAGCTGAAAAAGCACCTAGAGGCTCCTGCTAGGTGCTGGGGCACACACATGCTGCTTTTCCTGCAGAAGCACCATTTGCCATCCCGACATGACTCATCCATGTTGTGAAACGGGGCCATAAGAAGGGATGCTCCCTCTTTAGGTAGAGGGGGTTGAGAGCTAGGTGTTAGGGAGGGAATCTGGCAGGAGCTGTCATTGCCTGTAGCTGGACCTTTCTTCCAAGTCCACAGTCTAACAGGGAAGAGTTTTCTTGTGAAGCAAAATTTCATTGTTCAGGATATGCAAGGCAGGTGATGGAGACCTTAACGATGTGCATGAAAATGGTTTAAAATTAGTTGGGTTGTGTAACTCAGTCACAAAATAGATGGAAAAATTACACTTTCTCTTCAATTCCTTTTTTGGAATTACTCAGGTAAATTCTGGTGAACAGCAGAGGAGATCCAGGAGGTAAAAGTTTCCGATTTGGCCTTTTGTTTTAAATTATATTGCTACAAAGTTACAATAAAGATGTACAAACTATGACTCCTTTGGTGATACTAATTCACCTGCCTTAACTTCTAGAATATTTTTCCCTCAGTTTCAAATGTCCCACTATATATACTCCACAAAATACAGTGCATTTCTATATGCCAACTTCATTCTGCTTTGCAAGTCTTTGCCTTTGTGTCTACTAATGCCTTTAATTTACCTATACAACCCGAAGTTCACATTCCCATATATATATCTTTTTTAATTCAACATATTAAAATCCTGCTCCAGGCTTCTCCTGTGATCATCCTCTTCCCATTTATCTTTCAGACAGCAATAAAAATATGTAAATATTAAGCCACAAAAACTGTGTTACTGTAATGTTAAGGATGTGACTAACACCCGCAAAACGCCAGAGGTTTCAAAGTCAAGGCTGCATGTTGAGCTTGACTCTTTCAACACTCATGTTAAGTAAAATTCAATTAAAAAAGCTCTGATGAGTTGCAGATAAGATTATTTTACTACCACTACTACTTGTAATTGTTGAATTATGGGAGTGCTTGCAACATTAGCAGTGTCCATGCACCATGGGCCAGAGCCACAGTTTCAGCTGAAATGAATACAGCCTAGGTTTGGGGGAAGCTGCAGACATTGTATAAATAGCCACCACCCCATTTCTTTCTTTATGATTGTGTGACTGCTGGGCACAGGGTCAGCCCCTTGGCACAGCAGAAAACACCTTAAGGTTGCTGTAATTTAGACCAGCTGTTAAAAGACCCAGGAAAACAGACAGATCAGTGGTGGGTAGGTGAAAGCTAGCAACATCTTTTTTACAAATTGAAGCTCTGCCACCACTGGGAGCTATTCACAGGAGTTGAGAACAGCAACCACTAAATAGCCAGGACAAGTTAATGGGCAAATTTCCCCAATATCTGTAGTGAAAGAGCTTTAGGTACAGTTAATGAGAAGAGATTAGAAGAGCTTGGAATATTCTGCATGGAAGACTCAGGACTTGTACATCTCAGGATTCATTCACACCCATGCAAAGTAAGGCCAAACAAAAATATCACAATGCTAGTATGTGTGTGATTAAGTGTAATACTCTCTACATAGCTATCTCAAATGCTTTACAATATTAACTGATTAAACCTCCCACAAAACATTTGCAAGTATGCATCACTATCTTAGTTTACAAATACAGTTTTACATGACTTGCCCAGGGTTGCAAAACTAGACTGGTGAAATCAAATGCTCTATCCCAGGCAGCATACCGCAGTCCTTTGCTGCTTAGAGTAGATGCAACTGGAAGCAAAATTCTGCCATTCTCCTTTGTGCTTTGAGCCATCTCCAAACCCCTGAGTGAAAACATTAGAATTGCATAAGGAGTTATCTATAAGGAACTTTCTAGAAGCAAACTAAAGGAGAATCTTGCCAACATTTGAGACTAGGTTGGTAATTAAAGCCTGACTGTACAAAATGTGTAACTGATCTAGAGCTCTATTGAATCATGTTCATGTTTAAGTCGGTGAGCAACCTTCTCAATAAATATGTTTTAGTTTTCCTAAGTGGCTTATAGGTAAATTGAAAAACACCCTTCCTTCTTCCCTGGAAAGTAACTGTAGTCATCACACAAAAATTGTCAAAAATATCTTTAGATAACACACAGCTAGTGAAAATGCATTGCTTCATTTACTCTTAAAGGAATTACCAATGTAAGAGGTTAGCACTTATCTATTGTTTGCAATTTACTACAAACTGCCCTCTTCATTGGAGCGAAAGCTTTACAGAATCAAGCTGAAGATAATAATTTATTGCTTTTTATCAGCCATCTTTGAAAATCAGGCCCCAAAGTCCTAATTAACTAACATTAGTGGTTTAGTACCTCTTGGAGCAAACAGTATCAGATCTGAATTACAAATGGGTATATCTCTGCCCCAAACCTGTGTTCAATCTCTGATAAAGGGTGTAGTTGTAAAGACAATATTAATTAAAGTAAGGTGCTTCTTTATATAGTTCTGTTTTATGCATGCTTACTGAGAAACACACAAAGGCCAAAGTAAAGAAATTAACAAAAAACACTGAAAAGTGCATTTCAAGTAGGAATACTTATCCCTTTGTATTTTCTATGTTACTTTTGATATCTAGGCTGTGGAAGAACTTTTAGCACAAAGGAAAGCTGAACAGTGATTCGGGAACCAAATAATTCAAAGAAGCCACAAGGAACTCTGTCTAGTAGTCAGCAAATTGTAGGTACTACTAGTTTTTGCTGTCAGTTACAGAAAGTAGCAACACATTCTTCAAGACTGATTTACCTGCAGGAGGAGAAGAGGAAGCAACATAGATTAGTCCCCAGATAATAAAGTATTCCTCCATTCTCTGCTACCCCTCCGTTTGACTAAGAAACCCCCCATTAGCTGGGTCAAATGACCTTGCAGAGAAGGGCAGAGAAATTACATACAGTCTCTATTTACCTATTTATAATTTGCTTATTTATTTTTACACTGCCTCATTTTCATCAGGCACACTAGCATACACATTCTCATGTTGATAGGGAATTAACATTTAAATGTGGAGACATAAACGTAGTGGCAACCAGATATGGACCAGTAGCTGTGTAATCACTCATCTCAGCAAAGAAAATTATGAGAGAAGAACTTCTGCTATCAATACTGAGATGCTACAGCTATAGGCATGCAAGCTGTATCACACAGAAGACTTACTACGTTGGTTACAAAACAGAGCGCGTTCATTTGCCTTGAAATATAAACAAAATACATGAGAGGGAGGAGTCAGTTTGCAATGACTTCTTTTAAATTCCTTCCCCAACAATCCCACACAATGTACAATTATTGGCATTGTAGTGGTTTAATCTTGTCTGTTCTCAAAACACAATAAATATCTTGGTCATGACCTTAATGAAGTACATAGTTCTGATTTTGATCTTATATTAACTTTTCACAACTCAGGAGTTCCTCTTGATTTAAGCTAGTATGTAGAGAGATCAGAGTCAGGCATATCTAGAGATCTGCTATAGATCTCTCTGGGCATAATTCAGCACTGCACAAAGACACACAGGTTGTCTTTTGGGTTTGGTTGTTGTTTTTGGTTGTTGTTTTTTTTTCTTCTGGCAACCATTGTGGTCTCCTTCATAAAAGGTTGTGAGAGGACATAGATTCAGACATGCTGGAATGTAGTCTAATCTCCTCATTTTGATCTTTAGAAAACAAAATGTCTTTATTTACTTTTCTTTTTTATACACATTGTCTTTCAAAATATAAATACGTTAAAAGAAGGAGAGCAAGGTTGGAAATCGACAAAAAAGAAGACATTGTTTTAATTGTCTAATCAGCTCAACCTCTGGGAGAACAACTCTAACCTTTGGACAGATGCCAACAACTGCCATTTAGGTATTTACATCTGTTTATCCTCTCAGTCAAATGTCTTTTGTCTTAGGTTTGACATGGGAGTACAAATGTTCTGGCCCCTACAAGCGGTTCTCAAACATTGGATGAAAGACTTCTTTTCCCCTTTTCTAAAAGGATGAACACATACTTTTACCCTCCCTTATTCCTCTTTACCAGTTATACGCTTCTGAGGCAGTTGTTGACAAGACCTGCATAATTCAGTTTATGTGTGTGACTAGAATTTCTCAAAGGCTCTGCTGGACTTTGCAGCTAGCCTAAGTTAACCCTCTACAACACTCTGTCAAGTCTTCAATAGATGCTTTGACTTTGCAAATCATACCATCATGCCAGCGTTGCCACATCTAAAATGCTAAACTTAGGGCTTTTTTAGAATTTAGGGGAGCATGGTTAAAAGACCTAGAAGTCTTATCTGGAGGAAATTTACATTTAAGTATGCATGCATAGGCTTTCTTCTTAAAAAAAAATAATAAAAGTCACTTTTGTTCACTGTGCATAGTTTTTCATGTCCACATGTAATTCAACAGATAGTAAAGGCAGTAAAAAATAATTATCGGAAATGGCAACCCTTGCAATCCCTTTGTTCCCTGGCATCAAAACTGGGTTTTTCTCAATAGGTACACCACCTTGCCACTAAAAAAGCCATCATTTAAGTACGTAAATAATCATAGCTCTATTGTGGTTTTAAAGAACTTGGTGAATATCATGTTTCAGCAATCACTGAATGTTTTCTTCAGGTTTGGTATGAAACACAGCAATAAAGTTATCTCTCAGCTTTATAGAACCCAAACTATTTGATGGTGTCTCTCTAAGATCAAATGGAAATTAAAGTCTGCGGAGGAAGTTCAAATGAAGCTTCCAGCTAGAACTGCAACATAAAAAGCTCCAAGTTAATTGATAAACTCCAGGCATAGCAAGAAGCCTCTAGGCTTGGCTTGGCTGTTCTCTCAGTCTACAGCAGTCCCAAATTCCGCTCGACTTTAATCATGCATGTAGTTGGCAGTAGAACCAGGAGGTCTCCCTGAGCTCTGCACCTTTCCTGGCTGTCTACAGAGCCTGATAAAGAGCAGCTTTGGTAAGGTTTTGGGGGCTACCCTCTCTGGACAGTAAGCCTCACTTTTCTGTCTAGGTAGAAGAGGAACACACTTCTCCCATTGGTAAAACCAATTAATTTTTTGCAAAGTTTGTCAAATTTTTCACAAAGAAAGCTGCCAACATTTGTGACATCATTTTCATAAAGAATCATGCCCAGAGCTATGCCAATCATGGAAATATATTCTTGGAGAAGGATTCTTTTAAGTCAGGGGATACTGGAGGATATAGTCCACAGTACAATAAACCTCCTTTCTCAGAGAACTGGAGCTGAGTAAGAAATCATAGCATGAAACTTAGCTGGCAGGCTTTGCTTTTCCCCTGTTCAAATGCTGAAAATGTAGATTTACTGCAAAGTTTAGTTCTGACTTTTTTCATTCTCTCCTAGGTGCACTATTGGTATTTCCCATAACACTGAAGATGTCAGCAGCAAGCCTTGGCCGGCAAAAACTCGTAAAACCAGTGTTATAGTGGAAACATTGTTTCTGAGTACAATATCTTTAGGACAGGACATACGTTTTTCTGTGTGTCAGAAACAGTGCTGGTGTAGAGAAGAACATTACCGTCACCTATACAAGTAACATGGCTGCCATCAATTTCACTTATGATAATTGCACTTAAAGAAAATAAAAGGGGCAGTTAGCAGGGTGTTCACCCTAAATGACCCAGCACCCAGGGCTGCTTTTGTGTTCCAAAATAACGCAGAATTTTCATTTTCCTGTTTAAGAGTAATTTTCCTCACCAGGTCATTATGAAAAACTAGAGCTCTCAGAAGTCTAGGGCAATGTGCTGGAGTTTTGTTTGTTTTTTTGTTTGAAGTTGTTGCCAGGAAAGGCAAGCTAATTGAAATGTGGAGTTGCTTCTGTCATTTAATAATTAGCAAGCACTCAGAAAATATATTATTCGTTTTTTAAACATAAATAATTAAGATTTAATAATGACACTTTTATAAATAGTATTTCATTCTCTGTGAATACTGTCCAGGATTTCCTTACATCCTAAACCTACACCTTGCTCCCAGCTAGTAAATGTCTTTTTTGCAGCATTCACTGAAAGCAAATGGAGTAAAGGGATCTCAACTTCCTTCCCATTTAGATATCTGTGGGAACATCTGTAAAAGCTTTCCCCCTTCACTCCCCCCCACCTAGAAAATTAGTCCTTTTTAGGCAGCCAGACTCTTAGGCATTCATATTATGCAACCAGAATGAGTTGCAACCAGAATGCATCTGAAAATGTTTTGTGTGTTGTTTTTTTGGAGGGTTTTTTGGTTAGGGTTTTTTTGTGTGTTTTGGTGGGGGGGGTGTACATCTAAAAGCATGTAAGCATCAAAAACCTATAATTTTGGGAGCCCAAATTTTACAGGCTAAGGAAATGGGTGACTACCGAAAGTGACAGGTCTGTGTTTCAGTTAAAGATTTTGTAGCTTGTTTGGATATTATATAAAGACGCAGCTAGGCGAAATTCCAGGAAAGCATGTTCCCTTGTTTTATGATCAAAGAGCCCAGTCCTGCAGACAATAACTGCTGGTTATAGTCCCAACATGCTTCAATCTCCTCTCTTGCACCTGTGTAGGGCCATTGGACCTCAAAGTATGGTCCCCTTCACACTGATAGCATAAATATACAGTGCTTCAGAGCAGTATAATAAAGCTACAGTAGAAATGAAAATAATCCTAACCACTTTAATGAACTTATTCCTCATACTATTGTAAATATAAGGAAATCAGGACTAGTTACTTTCTGGGAGTATTTGTGGCTATAAAACTTTGGAATTTATTATTCTTTTTTCTGATATAAAGCTGACTTAAAGCCAATGTAAATGTAATGTACATTAAGAAATTTTCTTCTGTCAGTCTTGTGTAAGTGTATATTAGCATAGATGGAAAGCACAAAACCTGCAAGTGCAAGCTTTACCATACTATGTCATGAATCAATGGTATAATTTTGTTAAGTTCTTTCATTCTTATATTAAAGTATCTTTTCTGTACCTAAAGTGAAACAAGTAAAAGCAGTGGGTAGAACAGAGACTTGCCCACTTCCCAAAGTGCCTGCAGCTCTCCAGGAAGTGCTGAAGAACAATGCTAGGGATCCATGAAAATTCCTCCAGAAAAATGGGAAGAAAGCCTGAGTACAGGGGACATTACAGGTCTCCTGCTGTGAGGCACAAAGGGGACAGGAAAACTGATGAGAACGTGCCCAGGTGGAACCAAGACTGTGAAGGCTAACAAGAACCAAAACCAGTATACTGGATCATTGTGGCTCTCAACCACATTAATGCTCTGCAGAAAACAACAGAAGGAGGCAGTGGAAAAGTTTGCCAATAACCTGGCACATTAACTGAATGATGACTGCAGTCTTGGTGCAGCTCTGTCTAGCCCAACCAAATGGTTTCCTTCATCGATGCCAACTATATTATCAGGTATATCAGTAACCATATCAGTTGTAACATGTACAGAATTGCTGAGATCATCAAAAACCCAGAGCTTGGAAAGAGTTAAAACGCATGATTAGACACAGGGCCAAAATCAAAGGGCCTTCGCCCATCCTACGGGTGGTGCTATCTCAAAGTATAATCACACCCTGGGGTGGCATAATGCTGTTTATCAACTAACTTGCCTATATTTGAGATGGGCAAGACAGAGACTTTCGTTTAGCATGCATTTAAATGCTGCCAAGCAAGAACTCTGGCCTCACAACCATCCTGTAAAGCTCTCAACTGGGGAAAAAAAAGAAAGGAATGAATCAATGAACAAAAGGTGTGTGAAAACATAGAGACATGGGGTCATAGACACCCCCTATCATAAAGAAACATGACAATGAAGAAAGGTAGGAGCAGAGGAGAGAAGGAATAAGAAGTGTTGCAGGATTCAGCAATCTAAAACTTCTACTCACTTTTTTACATCTGTGTTATTTCTCCAGCAGAAGTCTAAAGACCACCTGAACTAATTGGCCTGCTTGTTAGTGATTCAGAAAAATGCAAGCCATGACCAAGGTACAGAAAAGAACATAGTTTATTGTCCTTTTATTCTGGCATTATCTGCAGTGATAAAAAGGAAAGGAAACTGTAAGAACTCCTATGCCTTTACATGCTACCATGAGATGAGCTTCTTGCTGCCACTGGTACTGACTTTACAGTCGGATCCAGCACAGAGCTCTCTGAACATCCCTATTAAGGATGTGGATTAAGAAATGGTTAGCAAGGCCCTAAACCCCTCAACTACCCCTTCCGTATTTTGCCTGAAAAAAAGAATAATTAGAATAAGCAAGGCTGAAAAACTAAGATGTGTGAAGGGTATTAGTGAAAACTAGCCCTTCTCTTTTTTTTGCCTCACCAAAAAAAGAGAAGGAAAAGGTAAGAGATGCAAAGCTCCTTCCTTTGAACTAAAGGTAATATGCATAGAACTAAAAAAAGGACTTGAATTTTCACAGTATATTGGCATACTGTGCAATTTAATGCCAGAATAGGTCAGTAAGTCAAATACCATAACTGGATTTTTTAAAGAGCTGTATGTTTCATGACAACTAGCAACATTTGTAGCTATCTGAACTAAGATAATGAGGATAATCAAATCTCATGCTTCGCTCTACAAAATGATTACCTATAGAAGTTGTGTAAGGATTCTTCCCTGTGCTAAGTGCACTGTTGGTAGCTAGATTTATTTCCTTGCAAGGAGGAAGGTTTCCCTTCCCTCTGCTGCAGTGGATATTTCCTGTGCTGGGAAGAGGATACCGGTTCACTGTGTCAGGTATGCCAAAAACTATTTAGAGATCTGGCTCGGAAGGGAAATCCACTGTGTGTGAATTTAAGCTAATGCATTTTATCTCGCAAATGGGGCAGAGGAAGCAAGCATACGCAGTTGGTTACAGCAAGTCAGCTGACAGGCACTAACTTGTTAAACTGCTGTAATGCAATCGTATCCCATACTGTGTCTGTATCCTGAGGAAAAGAGGGACAAATAGCTGAGCCTGCTAAGAAGCCATGAGGTAAAGGCAGCGTGGGGGTTTTTTCCACAGCTTTTTGGATTTTCACAGACTGCCTACACCGTGCAAGCAAGCGCTTTTGTCAGTACTTCTCAAAAGCAGGCTTCTGTGTAATTTTGGAGCCTTCCTATTCTTCCTCTTTACTTCTTATAAACCCATTCACACACAAACACACTTAAGGAGATAAATCCTAAAAAGTCGTATTTGTTTCTCAAAGCTGTCTAATGTGGTGAATTTTAAAACTGAGATGGAAATTCTCTTTTGGGTGAACATTGAGAGCATTGGCAATTCTTCGCACACATGTCCACAGCATCCACAGCTCCACAGACAGACACAGGTAGGCTGAAAGAGCAATCAGGATACCATCTGTGTTTGGCAGAAGATTTCTAACCACTTTGCTGCTTTCTCTCTCTCGTCTCTCTTAGTGTGAAGAGACAGAGGAACCCATGGAGATTCGGTGAGAATTTAAACAGAACATATTGAAGGCTGCACTGACAACTGTGGATTCAAAGCAGATGAAGAATGAGTGCTGGAGTAACAATGATGCTATGGATTTAGACCGGATCTCTAAAGTGGCTAGCACAGACACCAGCTATAAGGTCTCAGCGTGCTCCTCCCTTGCTCCCCCATCCCCAGCTCTACTTTTGTATGCAAGGTTTTACTGCTCACAGCAGCTGGTTGCTGTTGATACTAACTTGAGCAATTCTCTAAAGTATATGACAAAGCCAATCTCATGTACCTTGAATGAAGAATGTTGAATTCCTCGACTTTCTGAGAATGCACCCTTTTCTTTATGCACATTTACCTTTAAAATAGTGCTGGCAAAATTTAGATTATAAAGAATGGTTGTTCTTTTGCTTGATGCCAGTCATGTTAGTATCATACGCATGTAATTCCCACTTTTCCTACAGCCTTGCAGGATCGATTTCCTTTGCATAACTAGGAAGTGAGCCATGCATTTTTGAGCCTAATGCTTTCTTCTGGCCAAACTGAGGGCCTTGGCCTAGGTGGACACAAACCCGCTGTTCACTGGAATGGTAAGTTCTATTACTCCAGCTGTGAATGTGATGCTGTGCCTAGGAAGATACCTACAGAGCTATAGGAAAGAGAAGGACAATAACAGGGAAAATCTTATTTTCTTTGTGGCTTTCTAGAGATGAAAATAGCTGGCAGTCAGGATACAGGTGTTGAGCTAAAAATGGTTTTATCCAGCACAGAAAAGGCAATAGGTAGATGAACACTCTTATTTTTGTAATAGTGAATTTCTCTTCCACTTCTGCCAGCAGCAGAGCATCACACCATAAACAAGTTAAAATTGCTGAATTATATACTAAATGTATGCAAGTAACTGGCCTGTATGGATTTATGCCCAGGCTTTTAGGACTCAAAAAGACCAGAAATTTAAACAAAATGTCCTGCAATCCAAGTGGGTGATTGTGCAATCATTACTTCAGAGTCTTGTTGAGTTTTTTCATCATAAAATTAAATTTACCATTTTGGGGAGGAAACTTGTAAGGTTTGTGTGAGTATGGATGGAAATGTCACTCAGCAAAAGGAGCCAAGAACCAGTAAGATCAAGCCAGATCTTGCTCTGACTCCTCAGCAAAAATGTCAAACAAATTCTGATTGCGAAATTTTTTAATGGGAAATGCTTTCATATTTATTTATTAAAATAGTCTAGGACATCTAAGTTCAGATGGGCTCTAAAAGACCCAGCAAAGCTCACAAAACTGATGATAAAAAATTCACAAAATTTACTAAAGCTGTGGCCTCTACAGCCCAAAGTAATGCTTTTCTTTCCAAATAATTACTTTAATAACCCATACTATCAAAACTCCTTATTACCCTTAAGGGAAGAAGAAGAGGGAGAAGACAGAAAGAACAGTTTTATTTTTCAGATACCTGTTTGAGTTTGCAGAATGGACAGTTTGAGAATGTATCAGTCTGCTTACACTTCATAAGATCCAATCATCTTAGCACTCAGGAAACTGTTAAGTATTTTACTAAAAGATAAAGAGCCACAACCCTGACTCAAAGACCACTATGTCTGTGAAATGAGGCACTTTAATCTGAAAATTATTGAAAGGAATAAGGACCTTTCAAACATAATTTTCAGAGTGACTTTTTTCCCCTTTTGAGATCAATTAAAACACTAAAGTCTGAATATCTCAAACACATACAAGGGCAAAATCCCAAGGATGTAACATCCACAAAGCATGACAGACTTTAAACATCATTCCATTTTTATTTTATTGGTAAATAGATGGAGTATTGTTAAAAGATTTTACACTTATTTGAAAACCTGGCCCAGAACCCTATCATCAGAAATTACAGAGAGCTAAGTACCTTTGAAAATCTGCTCTTTATTTAATTGCCTACGTGGGAGTTGAGCCTGTTAAAAAACATTTTGGTTGCTTAGCAGATGCAAAAGCCAAAAACTTTACTGAGATTTTACAAGACACTCCCTATCAAAATGGTCTGAATCAGTGGCTTATTTGGTTTACAAACCCCCTAAAAATCTTCCAAAAGAAATGAAACTTCCACTGGGAATTTAATTTTATGCACAATAAGCTGCTTTTCCTTAAATTCCTCAGTAGTCCAAAAACCATCAAAACTGTTTGGATTACTTACTAAAACAGGTATGAAGCAGAAGTTAAGAGTAAATGGTCTGTTCTTGCAATGGATGAAGATCACCTGCAAAATTCTGCAGAAAACAGCACTGCTCAACACATTCATAAATGACATGGAGTAAATATTGGGGTGATAAAATGTGATATATGTAGATACATATAAAGGGAAGCACATTGGGAAAAACTGTCTTACATTCATACCTTACTACTTAGTAGAGAAAGTTTTTCTTTAAAATATTAATGGAAGTTCCATGAAAAATATTAGCTCAGTAATCATCACAAAAGCCAATGAAGAAACCTTAAGAAAAAAAAAAGTGGAGAACAAAAGAGAAAACCTCATCATACCATGGCAGAAATCCATGATTAGCCCATTCCATGACTATACAGGATTCAGATCCCATCTCCTAAAAATAATTTAGAATGGGAAAAGTGTCATACACAGGTCAGAATGATCTTGGCATGGAACAGTGTCTCTACAGGAATGACTAAGGACATATGGACTATTCTGCCTGGAAAAGACAATGTAGGGAGGATGTGGTGGAGGTCTACAAAATCCCAAGTTGCCTGAAGAGGTTGGGTAAAGTCCAGCTGTTCCTTGTTATCTTCCAGTTCAAGTACTAAAGGTCTTTAAGGAAAACAGACTCCAAACACACAAAAGGAGGTGTGTCTTTATGCAGCAGATAGCAGCCCAGTGGAGCTCCTTGCTCAAGGAGAAGAATGAGGAGCATTTACATGAGTTCCAGAGATGGAAGAAAGATCTGCAGGCTGCTAAACGGACAAACAACATCAGGATCAGGAAGTCCTTTAAGTTGAACATAAGAGGATGCTTGAGGATGACAGGGGAAGATCATATACATTCACTATGTCTTCTCCTGGTATGTTCTTGCATTTGCACTTACAGCTACGGTTTGAGGAAAGATGTGTTAGATGAACCCTAGACTGACTCAGTATGAATGATTTTTTCAGAATCATTGCACTTCATGAACAGAAATAGCATGTATTATCAACATAGTTCATTAATCTAGCAAATCTGCATTTAAGACACTTTTGGTGACAAATGACCTGGTTGCTCATTTGGTGTATAAAACATGATATGCAGAAGAATGTTGCAAATCTCCATTTATTGAGAGTATTGTCACATGACTTGTGGTAGATACCCAGAAGGAAAGCATTATGATATCAAGCTTTTGTCCAAGTATAATTTCTTTTAATAATAAAATAAAATTAATACAGAAAAGTGAGCGGTGATGATTGTTAATATAAAGTGTGCTTTATTCGGACCCTTGTGGTTAGATATCATAGCAGTACTTTTCATCTCACAGACTGTGACGGAAGGAGCTAATGTGTTTACAATTAGTGAACTAATCATAAGGTGTTGTATTTAACAATGTTTTTGTGCAAAACTTGGAACTTGGCACTTCACAGGGAGGTAAAGAACTTGCCTTTGTATTTGTTGGGTGCATTAAAATAATAACAAAATTAAAATCAAAACACTGAAGTTTTTGTGTCACCAGATGGAATCTGGAATCAGATGGAATACAACAGAAATATTTCTAAATAATATATTTGTTTCAGAAGTTTCTCCAGTTTACCCACTTTTCATGAATTTCAGAAAAACTACCAAAGTTGAATAGCTATGGGTTTCATGTCATCCTTGTATTCATGCAATGGCAGCTGCATAATGCTGCCTGGTACTGCAACATGTAATTGAAATTAGTTCTTGAGAATTTACTAATACAAGCTTTGTTTAAGTTCATGGGCCAACTTCACCCCTGATGGAAGCCCCATGAAGGCAGTGAATTTGAATAACGTTAACATCATGTGTTGATTTAAAAATGGTGACAGGATAGCATTTCAGACATCAAAATGTCACAGAAGTTGGAGGAAGAGCTCTGAAAATGTCAAAAATGGAGAACTGCCAGTGTTCATTGGATTAACAACATTTGCAAGCCACAATCCAGCCAACAAGAGGCAATATGAAAGAAATCTGTGATTAGAAGAAATGTCCTGGCTTCATCAGCTAAAATCCTGTGTGACCAATGACAGGCATTCTCTTTCATGCGCTCAAAAATGCTACATAGGTCTTTAACTGAAAATAAGTTTAAAAATTATTTGATTTCATTCAGACTGTGACTTAAACAATTCTAAATTGCAAGTAGACTGGGGCAAAAATGACAGAGAAAGAGTCAACTTTAAATAAGCTTAAGCTTGGAAATGTAAAGAAATAATTGTCTGAGCTAAGACACCTCAGAAAAGTACGGGAATGTCTTCTGTCTATCCCCTTGCCATCTCACAAACATGAGGTTCCAGTTTTACAAAGGAACTTGCAAAGTCTGAAAGTTAGGATTTCAAGTGGTTCTGATGCTGTTCAACTTCTAAAATGCTGGCACTACTCCCTTGCCCTCATCATCCCACACTGATCTAGACAGTGGGAAAGTTTATATTACCAGACATCAACATGCTAGAAAGCAAATGTGTATTGGAAAATACTTTGAAAAACAGTGGTCTAAAGTTAGGAAGTCATTATCTCAAAAAACACCAAATTATAAATGTTACCAAAGATGCATCGATCTCCAAATACCACTTCATTTTGCCGTAAATGATTGCACCTTACTGCATTTCATCATGCTGCTAAAACATGATGAGCTTGGTTGGAAAGAGTAGTAATATTCCAGTGCCTTGTTATCTCTGCATTGGTTGCTGAAAAAAAAATATTTTCAGCACTGCAAAGTTGTGTTTTAGCAAAAGAAACAGTAAGAGAGTCATAAAATACATACATATATCTGTCTGAATTACCTCAGTGAGAAAGAATAACATGGTGTGCAGGGGAAGAGGAAGTAACAATCATGGTGGTTAACCCACAGACTAAGAACACTCTGAGTGTTCTGGTTAATTACAGAGAAGCCAATTGTTTCATGTGAAAGATGGCTCATTATTTAAGTATACTCAAAAAATGGTTAATTAGTTTACTTAACCAACTGTACTTTTACTTCGTCTTATTCTTTGTGCTCTGAATGATGTTAAATGTATTTTACTTAATCCATGCAATTTGATTCATTTTCCTTTAATTTTGTTACAAAGTATCAATGTGAATCATTGAATCATCTAACTACATTTCTCTCTTTGGGGTGAAAAATAAGCAAAGGAAAGAGAAGTAATTTAATTTAATGTTAATAAGCTGCAGACTGATGTTTACCATAAATCAGCCACTATTACCATCCTTAATAGTTGTGAATGAGACAGAGCAGATGTGGATACATCTCTCCTTCTCTTTACTCTTAGGGGCTGAATCTCCCTTACACTCTTCTAAAATGAGCACATTGATTGTTCAAGTGGGTTTATAACAGAACCATTTTACAAGATAAGAATGAAGACCAAGAGTCTTCTAATTCCTCAGGTCTGCTTTCTTAAAAAAAAAAACAAAACAAAACAAAACAAAACAAAACAAAAACAAACAAACAAACAAAAAACCCCCACCCTACAAGATGGGTCTTCAGTTTTCCTGCAACTTTTAAACACAAGTGACAGTCTATGAACAGAAGGAAAAGTGAAGAAAAAATCGTTACAAGTTAAGCGTTTTCATTCAACTTCTCTTTGTGTTCTTGATTTTTCCACAGACATTATTAGAGATTAAAACATAGCTTTTCCTGAACATTTTTTCCAAGCTAGACTGCACTAGCCATTGTGTCTCTGCTTCAGGTGTCAGTCATCAAAAATAAAGGAACTGAAAGAGAGAAGAGTCTTTTCCAAAATTCCTTACTATCACCAGACTCAGAATATCCAAAACTCACCTTATGTTTCTACAAAATTGCTTCCTAAGTAGCTTCATCTCTGGAATTAACCCAGGATGAGTTACACTCTCACCATATTTTTAGAAAGTTTATGAGAGCTAAGAAAGGCAGAGAGGAGGAGGAGTACAGAGGAAAACCAAAAATATTTTATGCTTTTGCAAGCAATTAATTCCTCAGTATAAAATTCTGAAAAGGGAATGGGTCTAGAGAGCAAACCTGCATGCTAATGCATGCCAATATTTAAAAACTACACAGCATTTTTTATCTGAGGAACTTTACAAAAATGGGTATTTTTTTATTATCCTTTACAGATACTGTGTTTTGCTAAAGGTCACTCAGCAAGCCGAAACATGAGCAGAAGCAAGGTGTTCTGTCTCCTGTGTCTGTATCCTATCCACCACAAGACACCACGGCCCTGTTAAGATGAACAGCTATGAAGAGAGGCTTTTGTCTGATTAATCTTTTGTCCTGTCAGGTTCACAACACCCTTTGCAAAATTGTAATTCAAGGTCCTCTGATGTTTACCTTACATATCTCCACCTATTTTTCTGAGGTTTTTATAACTCAGGCATGAAAAATTTGCTCCAGGGTGAAAGTTGGCATGAAAGTGTCTCCAGCCAGGAGCACAGCTTTTATTTTGCTTTTTTTTTTATTTAAAAACAACCCTAACTTTAGGGGAAGGGGGGTGTGGAGGAGAAAGGGATAAACTATTTCCAAGAGGTTGCAAAGCTGCAAACAGCAACAAGATCATTTACTTGAACCCAGACCTAACTATAATAAGAGTCATACCATGCCTTCGCTCAGAAGTAACCCAAAGTTCCCCTCTCAGCCCCCTGCTCCACCAGAGTTCAGTGGGATTTGATTAGGGTTTGGGGTATTTTTTATTTCTTTAAATTAGTGTGCTGTGGTAAAACACTAATAGCAGGAATGTTGTGAGGGCTTAAAGTTGCTGGAATTTCCAGCTCACGATGATTTGGCTGGACTTCACATAAGGGGACACGCATTTCACATCTCTCAAATTAACACTCAGGTTCACCTGTAAGTGCTGGGCTCTACCATAGCGTTAGGGATTGTACCAGACTTTGCCCTTTCTCTATGTGGTTCCACAACCGCTCCAGGCATCCTTGTGAATGCAAGCTATACTTCTGGGAAAGCTGCTCAGCACAGCCGTGGGCAATGTGATTTGCCCAAGGTTGAGAAGGAAATAAGTTTTACTCTGATTTAATTTTCTTGTGTTTTTGACTGGGCTGCTGCCCAGTCTGCCTTACACTCAGCACCATCATTACAGACTTCAGATGGTCTTTCCATGCCCTATACTGCACCTCTTGCAGACACGGTGACGGTGATAAGAGACAGGCTTCAGTGGTTCCAAAGAGGAAAAGAGTCTTTCCTAACCCTGCTAATATGGAAAATATCGTACATGCTGATGCACCAGATCAGATCAAACATGCCCTATATGATTACTTACCACAGCATGAAAACTGAAGTAGGCACTATCAGATGAAAAACATGGTCCCTGTACAGAGCTAAAACTTGACCTAACTCACGTGGAGTGCTGACAGCACGTGTCTATCAGTCCAGGTCTCAACTATACGAGCATGAAATGTCCTCCCACACCGTCTGACACATAAAAAGGAGAGTTTTCAATGTAAAAAAAAAATGCCTTTAATAAGCATCCAGTGGACTTCCAAAACTCAGGACATCATACCAGGGAAGTCTGGCTTCAATAATAACAATTTCAAAAGGAATTTTGGGTAATATAAGGGAATATGGATATTTAGGACTTTGTAAAAAATCAGCTATGTTTCCTCATTTCTAAGCTGTCTACTTTGCCTTATGTTGTCTTGCCTTACTGTTGTACTGACTTAAGATTTCCAAGGTGCCAAGACCCCAAGAAAGTGAATTTATTTTACAAAAACCTCTTAGCCTGTCAAAAATGTCATACAGGATTTGGCACCATTGAATAATGGTCAAAGTTAAAAGCCGTCCTTCCTCATAAAAATATTTTTCTGCCCTCAACAAGGTATAGGGTAATAATCTCTCTTAATTCTAGTGTTCCTGAATGAGTCTAAAGATTTCCCCTTGTTTTTATTTTCTTAAAACTACCTTTTGAAAGATCTTGTGGTGACAGGCCACACCAAAGTGCCTACAGGGACAGCCAAATCTTCTGCCTTTTCTTTGCCTGAAGTTTACTGCTTTTCCTCATCTCATCTTTCTTCCCTCAAATGCTATAGGACTTATCCACCCTTACCTTGTCACAATGGCTCTCACAAATGCTTCTCAAGACCAGCTCTTGCCAAGTTTAAGACTATTTACTTAAATCTGGAGGAGGTACAGAGAGAAGTTTTCAGGTAACTTGATACTTGCAGGGCTGGAGCACCTTCAAGCGACAATTGTTTAAAATTGTACAGTTATACAGTGGCCTGGAAGAGGAGAAAAATTGTTGATTATACACAAACCAGCATAAATTATACAGTTACAACTTTATAACCGGTTTTAGTGTTACAGCGCAGTTTCCAACTGTGAAACGTTAGCAGGCAGGGAGAATATGGAGACCTACAAGAGAGGAGAAATATGGATTTGTAGGGAGACAGTAAAAGAGATTCCTTTTCCAAAGCTGGTAAAGTTATTAATTAGGGATGGATTTAGGGTAGCCAACGGGTGTTTTGACACCAGATTCAGTGAAATGAGAATTCACCTAGACCCTTACTTTTTTCAGCAGGGAGATCTGTAGCTATCCCTGCTTTTACAGATTATGAAAACAAAGCTTTTTAATAGGTATATTTATAGTCCTCAACATCAAGAAGCAGCAAGAAAAAAAAATCTTTGAGACACTGATAGCTTTGCGGTGTAAAAGCTTACAGGCTTCTTTATATTTTTCCTGCCTAATAACTTTAGATAACTTCCTGTTTACTGTCAGGGCATCTAATGCGTATGTCAGCCTGGTGCAGCACTTTCATGATATATGCATTAGACCACACATTGATAGCAAAGAGAGAGTTACTCAGTTCTGACAGGACAAGAAAATTACTCACAAGCAGTAAAATATGGGGTTGCCACGTGATCATGTCCTGCTTCAAAACCACGTATCACATGATGATAACGTAAGAATTAAGGGAGTGTGAGAGATGCTGGAACCACGAGGTCGGTTATCCGGCCTCTTTGCCTGCGTGTGCCCTGCATTAATAAACACACCTGCTTTAATCTCCCTTATGTCCTGATGGGGGCTGCTGAGCTTTGCTTGGTGTTATGGTGAGTTGTTTTCCACCACAGTCAGCCCAGATGCTACACACCTTGTGCACTGCCTTGTTTCCCTTGCAGCACTAAGTGATGGCACCTTAGAAACAATTCCTTCTGATTTTAATGACTTTGCTGTTCACCTACCGCCACACACATCTTCTAGTCACACTGCCTGCGCTGCCCTAAATATATATGTCAGACTGGGACAGCTAGGCAGTCCAAGGGAAAAAAAAAAAGGAGCAACAGGCAACTTATTGTCAATATTAATAGTTTAGTGTCCTCTGAGTAAAATGCAGGCTTGCGATGAATTAAGACTACAATTCCTTGCAACTTGTTAGTATTTTAATTACAAATCTGAAGCATCCAATTCACCAACTCAGTGAAATTAAAGAAGAAGAAAAATGTATTAGCTACAGATAAAAGAATACGGTTTAGGTAGCTGGGATCATGTTCACCTAGATCACGTTTCCTAGAGCAAATTCTGGGATTCTATTTAGTTAATGTGGGCTGTTGAAAGGTAAGTCATTGGTTAAAAGTCCTATACGTGTATTTTTGCCTTTACTGTGATTTGCATAAATGCCGACTGTGCTACCTGAAAGTGTTTCTGTCCTGATTTATAGGTGTGTTTGCATTGCTCATATCATAAATCTCCTATAGGACACTTCTGTTCTGGTATTTATTGTCCAAAGACAATTTGCGTTAAGAATGTTTTGAGATCTTGCCAGATATGCACTAGGGGATATTTGAGAAAACATCCAGTACTCAAGTGAATGAATCTAGGCAAGTCTATGATCTCACTACCCAGATAAACATTTTGCCATAATATTTCAGTACCCTATTTTATTAAGAGAAACCTATGTCTCCATATGCATCTATTTACCATAGAGTCAATTCATTTAGGCCAAATCAAAATAAGTGCTGTAAGAAGATAATTTAGGCTAGCAGTCTCAGGCTGGTGATTACAGCTCAGTGAACAAATCTTCAGGGTCAGATCTTCTTTTGCTAAATCTAGCTCAAGCCTGAGTACAACCCTGTATTGAAACAAAATTCCCAAACATGGCCTCTGTACCCTATTTCTAAATTTCTAAGAATCTGGCTTTGAAGAGAGGATTTTTTATTATTATTGTTATTCTACTGATTATTATTACCAAGTCTGAAAATACCTAGAAAGCTTTGACTGAAATGAACACTTTGCACCGGCAGGAGCTGTATATCTTCACCATAAGACAGGTAGTCACCAAAATAAACAGGCTGTATGGCCAGCACAAGAAATATATTTGAGAGAAACTGAGGCACAAGGCGATGAAGGGGTGCCTGTGCAAGGAAAAAATAATTTCTGCAGCATCTGGTGGCACAAGGGTGAACTTCTTGGTGCCTGTCCCATGACATAGCCTTTGTAAGATGTTCCCACCTGGGACTGCATCACTAGGAGCACAGATCCACTCTCTGCAGGGCTTTCCATGGCTAGATTGGGGCCCCAAAGTCAACTTTTCCCCTGGGATTAGGCACTCTTCCTTCAGAGGGCAGAGAGAGAGGGTAGGGATTCCCCACACTGTTTTCTCTCCCCACCCGCCTGTCCCCATGCAAGGCAGGGTCACAGTACCCACACTGGAGCTGGAGGATGCTCCTGTCTTTGAAGGAGCTCTTCCCCCCTGCTGCTCCCAGCTGGGAAGCCATTGCAGGAGCTCTCAGTCCTTCCTGCTGAATCTGTTTCACTATGCAAGAAATATTTAGAGATTAATTTGGCCAAAGAGAGAAAGCAAGACCGAGCATGAATCTCTATGCTACTGGTTAGGGCACTCACCTGGAAGGGAACCTGGGTTCCAATCTCTGGTTTCAATGAGTGTTTATATGGTTTATATTAAACAGCCATTGGATAAAATACTTAAATAGTCATGAAAGCAGGGACGGCAGCCTGGGTCTGCCCCCTCCCCTTCCAGGTGAGGGCCCCAAACCACCAGAGAGTCATGCTCGGTCTTGCTGTCTCCCTATCTCCCTATCTCTCTCTAATGAATCTGTAGTTATTTGATGCAAAGTGGAACAGCTTCCACAGCAAAGATGGGGAAAGCACCCCTCCCTTTCCCCTGTTTTTGGAGCAGTGGTTCAAAGGCTCTCGGTCAGAGCAGGAAACTCAGCTGAGGTCTCCCCATCCCTGGTCCCCAGCTGTGGGTTCACAGCGGGGACAGTGGCACTGCTCCTCCGGTGGCCGTACACACTCTGAACTCATCTGGCAGGCTGAACCCCTAAGGGGACCACACACAAAATTATACCTCCGCTGTAGATCCTCATCCAGCCAGGCATGACTTAGGTGCTGAGCTACCTGGGACCAAGACACTTGGTGGCATGCCCAGCAGCAGAGCTGCTGGAGGCACTGGGGAACCTCCCCGTCTGGCTGTGAGGAACGTTGGGGAGGTGGCAGATGAGCCAGGGCTGGAAGGGGGCTCTGCCGGGACTCAAGGGCCCCTCATCCTTGCCTGACTCTAGCCCGGGGTCACCTGCCAAAGACCACACAGGGAGCCTGGGGAGGAGCACAGCCACCTCCTGAGGCACAGCCCTGGCCATGACAGCCAGACAACTCTTTGCTCTTAAGCACTCCTAGGCAATTTCTCAAGGAAGAAAAAAAATCTGTAAGTGAGGTGGACCGTTCATCATCCAGAAAGATCGCAGCAAACAGCCACTGCCATTTCCAGTGGGTATGTGTAATTAGCAAACTGTTGAGTAGACAGTCCTGAATGAAAAGCACAAATAAAGTTCGTGAGTTCCTGGTGGAATGATTTAGTTATCTTTCCAGAGGAAAATAATGTGTCTGTGTGTAACCTTTTAACTCTTTTTCTCTTTCCTTCTCTCATTCTTATACTGAATAATTATTTATTTTGTAGCCTAATTAGCTAATTATGCATGTGTTATGGTGCTTTTAAGCAGGAAGTCACTTTGTTTAGTTGTTGATGGCATGTGGCTTTTGTTCAGCTTCCGTGATGTTGGTTTATAACATAATCATCTTTACTTGCAGTGGTCTGAGGTGATGAAGTCTGTTCCTGATGCTAATATTTTAATTATCAGAGTAAAGTTTGAAAAAGGGCAGTGACTGACAGGGAACAACTTTACATGGGTAGAGGGTAACCGATTAGTTTGCACAAGCTCCCAGCTGCCTGTCTGTGAGGCACAGTCGTGCTGTTTCCCTTTAGAATAAGATGTTTTGAGGCTTTTGTATTAAAAGGCACTAACAAGAGTTTACCGAATCCACCCAGGAGTTTCTTTCCTGGCTGTCACTGTGTTTTCAGAAGTATAAAGGGACTTGAACTGGATCCCCATCCCATCAGCTCAACAATAAAGGGGTCTAGGTAGAACTGGTGTTTAGGAAGGAAATGCAAATGTAACATATTGCAGGGAGCCAAGGCAGGTTAGCTTACTGCCCGCTACGGCTTCACACGACAGCACAAGATCCACCTGCCTGCACACAAGCACCAGTTCCCTGCACACGCAGGCCAGGTGCACAAGGTCATTGCAAGAGTTAGCCACTCCATTTCTTGCCGAATGCCTAGCCATGAAAGCCACCACAGCACATATCGGTGGTTCTCCCCTGCAGCTGTCCAATTCTCTAGTCTGTCTGATTCAGAGATATCCACCGTGGTGCCCTGTGTCAGCTCCAAACTTTGACAAATGTCTCTCATTTGCATTCAGTTGTCAGACAATGCATGCAGCCATGGACCTGCTGTAACATTTATTCCTCCTTCTGCTGAAAAGATGAGTAAGGCTCTCAGGCTCATTTCCCCAGTGGTAAACTCCAGCTATCTCAGTTAGGAAACTGGTCTCCCTTGATTCCTTATCTAGTCAGCTGAGCTGCTCAAGAGGACTATTTGGAGCATGTGAATTAAGTTTCTCCTGAGAATTACCCTTTAAGGAGCCTCTCTCATGCAGGAACACTACAGCTACTGGCTTACAATACCCCTAACAGTGCTTTAAACCCCTTTTTATATTCACAAATTAATACTCTACACATTTCTTTATGTTCATATATTAAGAAATAAACTTTCCTACAAATCTATTAATTTGTCCACCAGAAACTATGCCTGCTACCTGACGAATGCAGAAGGGAAAAAGTATAGCTTTTGAATAAGTCCCTTAGAAACCATAACATGTACAACAGTTCCTACATGATCGGCTTTGAGACTGAAATGTTGCTCTATGTTTTTAAGCTCACTGACAGTTTTATGATTTAAAGGCATTTTTTCTGCCTCTTTCCCACCCTCCCATTCACGTATTCTTCACGGTGGTGCCTGTGCAGCAACACTCAGTAATAACCCCTTTCCCTAAGGGATCAAGGAAGGAAATTCGACAAGTCACTGCCTCTCCCCTTTCTTTTTTTGTGGTTTTTTTTTTTTTTGTTTGGGGGGGGGGGTGTTTGGTTTGGATGGTCTCTGAAATGGGCTGGAATGCAAATGGAAGATATTTGGCAGGTTGACATTTGTCTGCAAAGCTAGGCACTGAGCCAGAAGCATGGAGCAAGCTGGAGTGGGTTTACATAAAGTGGGAGCAATGGTGCCAGAGCACTCCAATACATTTTCCCCTGAGACTCATAGGCAGACCACTCAATACTTCATTAAGGGTGAAATCCAGCACTATTTGAAGAGCCTTAGGAAAGTGCCTGTGCACCAATTAAGTTCGCGAGGCCTCTGCACTGGTCTGAATTCCACCCAATATAAGAATTGTTAGCTGAGGAAAAGATGCTATTACCCAGATTACAGTCTTGCTGCTCTTGTGAGGAAAAGAGACTGTTGGCGTATAGTTGGAAGCAGCACAACCCTTCTACACAATCTTTCATAGCTGCATCCTTGCAGTATCTTTGGTGCAAACAGACTCTTGTCTGTCCATTAAGAAATCTTACAGTGTGAAAGAGTCCAGGCAAGCAAGAGAGCAGGATCTCTTCAGAAAGTAGCCTAAGATCTGATCTTTCTCAAAACAGGAATACAGGAGTTGCTTTGACACCTCTGGGATGTAACAGGTAGAATACGTGGGGCTGACTGTGGCGAGGTGGCTCAGAATGGCATCCCAGCATCTATTTTTCAGCCACAGGTATTAGCTTTTCTGAGCCTCTTTCTGTACAGCTACAGGATGTACACAGGGATGATGGGCATGATACAGCATTTGCTACAGACAAGTGTCTGCTATCCCTTCAGTAGGCTGGAATATAGTTTTTGCTAGACAAGTTTGCCTAAATTATTCTTTTATTTCTATCTATAAGGCAGACAGGCATTTAGTAGTTCTCAACTGCAGTAGGAAGTTAGTCTTAGATGGAGGGCATCTTTCTATTAACAAGGTCAACATCATTCTTTTGTATGGGTTGCATGAACGCTCATTTGTTTGCATGCAGTGCGGGGAACGCTGCATATTTTAATTTCTAAACAATGGGATGGCACAATGTCAAAGAGACACAGAGGGACAGGGGGAGCATGGGGAATGCTTGTAATGCCCCAGAGCCTTTTCACAGCAAACCAGTGATAATACAAGCTAATGGTTTCTGTAATATGAACCAGGATAAGGTCAGTTTAAAACTGATTTTTAACTTCCATCAGAGGGCATCTCCTCCATAAATAACATAGTGCATTAGATTGAAATGTAGAGTTGAGTACTGAATGATGGAAATATGTTTTTCAATTAAAAACCTCTTCACACTACATAGACATACCAGAGAAGCTGAGTGCAGGGATAGGGACTTACCAAACAATTTGTGAGATCAACCCATCAATTTAATATTAGCCCCTTGATGCATATGCTTAACTCCCATTAGTGGCACTGGGAGCAACAAGACTGCACCAACAGAAAGAATCAACCTCATACTCTTTACACAAATGCAGATGCTTTCCGTTGAAATTAAGGTGCTTTTAAGAATGTGGGGTTAACAAAAATACAGTCTACACAATGAAAGTGAATCAAATGTTTACATTATATAATTGCTTTTGCTTGCTTTGACAAGGAAAATTAGCTCTGTAAAGTGCCAGTTCTAAAATGCATACTTGAATACACTTGATGAGCATAAGATCCCTGCACACCTAAGGCTAGATTGATAAAAAAACTCACAAATGCAATTGAGCTGAATTTTTTTCTTTTCCCTCTTGCAGTTGCTGTCAGGAGCCTGTGAGTTGAGGCGGTAACTCCGTAATTTGCAAAAGTGTCAAATGAAAGCAAATATGCTCTAGCATGTGGGCAGGGTGCATCCAGCAAGAGATTCATTGGAGAAGATAATAGAGGAGGTCTTGTTCCAGGTCAGCAGTTGCATGGTCCTCAATCAGGACTTTGGATTTCAAGGTCAAAAAGGGTTATTGTGATCATCTAAGATACATTGCAGGATTTAGGTCTTTCTTAAATTAAATACTTCAAAAGACAAAAAGGCTTTCTTGGATGGAGAATTCACTGCAGCACATCGTAATTACTCTCCCTATCCAAACAACAAAACAACAAATATTCCCTCAAAATGTGTACCCTTGAAAGTTTCCATCTGAATTCGTCTGTTTTTAAGCACCGTTTTTTATTATAACCTGATCTGCAGTACTGAAGAACTCTATCATCATGAGAACTGAATGGGAATTTTTTTCACTATTCTCTAGTCAACAGCAGAGGGAGAGAGAGGACACTCATTTGGAAGGTGGGACACCCAGGTTCACATCCCAATTTTGCCTGAACGGGAATGAAGGGATTTGGCCTACATTCCCACTACAAGCCAGTGAGTCACACTGGGGGCTGGAGTAGCATTCAGCCTGCAACCCACTGTAATTGTGTCAGTTGATAAAGGCATTTCCCAAGGCAGGCTGGAAGATTTTCTACATGGATGGATGGTCAGGAAAGTCTGCATAATGCTCATGTGAAAGCATAGGTTAAGTGGACAGTAAAGTAGTAGACAGTAGGGTCGCACTCTCCATCACACAGGGTTTTATAAGCAAGTAAAGTCATGGAGAGGAAGTGGAGTCATGAGCTCTTTAATAGTTTCAGTCCCAAGGCTACGTTTCACAGCAAGGCAGTGGCTTGTTTTCTAGGGCTGCCTACAAACACTGACACAAATGGCGCAAATTGCAAACAATGAGTGGGAGAAGTGTATGCACAACCTACTGTATTTTCTTCACAGGTTTTGTGTGCGCCTATTTCCTCCGTGATGTTTTGTGAAAGCTCTCTCCAAGGTGCCACAACCTGAATATTATTTGCAGCTTTATTTGTAATGTATTTCCTCAGAAAGTAACAAAATGGGGAGAAAATGACAACAAAATCCAACAGGTCCCAAAGCATCAGGAAACTCTATTACTGTTATGAACCAGAATGCAGGCCAGGACACAGATCTTTCAAATCTGAGGGGCTCACAGAGCCAAACACTGATCTGTGACACCTATGAAAACCCCTTGCCCTCAGTGGGATCACACAAATACGTGTAGAGAGACACAGTCCATGGAGGGCTTATTTAAGCAGATGGCTTAATTTTGGGGGTGTACTGTTTGCCTAGCACATTATAACTCTAGCAAAAGAGATTTGTGTCACTTTTCTTATCAAGTTATGACCTGCATTTTCAAATGTGGGCGCTTATGGTTAGCAGTTAAATAAGTGCCCTGATTTCCAAAGCCACAAAATACAGAAGGATGCCTCTGTCTGGTTTTGGTTTCTTTTTCGTTTTTCTTTTTGTTCTTTCTCTCTCTTTTCTTTCTTTTATTATGTTTAAAATGTCACTTTAATTTTTTAACTAACTTTTTTAATTAACTTTTTAAGATTAATGAATCATCAGGGATCTCAAAGATCACTTCCATGACCAAAGCCACCATTGACATTCCATATTCAGACCTCTTATTAGGAGCAGGTGAATGGGGTAAGTTTCCCTCTCAACAGTTAGGTTCTTAGGGCAACAGCGATCTAAATGCTGGTGGAAAGAGGACGGTCTGCTCCATTACAACTGCCTTTACAGTGTCCCCACTGTTTTAACTGCACTTTATGTCTCCTAACTGTACCAAAAGGCTTATGGTCACAGTGTCAGACAAAATCCTGAAAAATACAATCTAACAACAAAGTTGCCTCAGCTTTGATCAGTATTTTGGATCAGACAACCTCCAGATGTCTCTTCCAACCTACACTATTATGTGATTCTGGTTAAACATTATGCAGTGCGGTTATGAAGATGACTTGGGCGAAGTCAGAATTGTTGGCTGAATGACACCTCCTGAGCCACCAATAGATTTAGCAAATACCAAGCAGACATTTCATTCTGTAAGGCCAAGAGAGGCAACAAAAAGCTACGCAAGGCCTCCTCCAGAGAACTGTTACTGAAAAAGTGAGAGAGTACAAAACATTAATAGAGGGTGGAGGGTAGGAAGAGGCAACGGAATAGCCTTCCAATGCATTGTGGTAGCACCAAGAGTTGCTATCAAAGATGATGTAATAAATTGATGAGGGAAAAATGTACCGTACCAAGGAACAATGAGCTGAACTTCAAAGGTATCAATTGTGTTAGAGCTCTCAGGGCAAAACCTAACTATTGAGATAATTACAAATGTCAGAAATCAAACTGAAGAAAAAATTTCTGAAACAAGACAAGCAGGAAGGAGTGATGAGCACCAACTCTCCGTGTAGAAGTGATGGTTCAAGAATGTAAAGGTCACTGTACTTCCTCACAGAAGTCTTCAGCACTACATGAGCTGAGAAGCACCAGCTCTGAAACACAAACTTTCATTTAGGAGACCCAAGGTTGCTAGGTTCTTCTGGGTGAAGGTCAGTGCAGTGTGAGACTGATGCAAATGATCAGGGGGGGTTCTTTCTTCTCTTACCGAGAAGTGATGTGGGAATTCAGATTATAAAAGGATAAATAATCAACATCAAAACAGGAGCCTGGGAAGAGATATTTGCAATGTGTCCATTGCTTGATATGGTCCCATGGATTTCAAGCTCCCTGCCACATATTGTATGCTACTTAATCTAACAACTTCCATTAACAGAAGGACAAGTCTTACTCACTTTGCTCTTGTGAGTTAGCAGGAACTGTTCTATTTATTGGTGCCTGAAAAGTTTGTCCTTAGTTAGCAAAGAAATCAACAGGTCTGCATTTTTCCTTCTGCAGCATGCTCTAGAACAACACCAGCTCCAGAAATGACAGTTATTAGTGATGAGGGAGGTGAATCTCACAATCACATTCCTTCAGAAAGAAAATATAAATGTTTTCTGTTGCGGAAAAAAAAAAAAAAAAAAAAAAAAAAGAAAAGAGTTAGTGATAGCAATGCTAGTATTTCTACAATTTTTTATCTTGTATTTTATTATTTATGATCATGAACTATGTTAGCTGTATCTAAGTATGGTACCTATTTTACCCTTTTAATATAATTTTATTCCATGAAACACCAATATTAATACAGGTGAAGATTCTCTTGGAGAATCATATGACCATTAAAACATTACAGATCAGGTTTGTATGTTGAAAGATATGAACCCAACCTTACATTAACCCAGAGTTTTTACCAAGTCTTAGAAGTCATGGCAAGAATTAGACAAATGTAACCTGACTCATCATTACTTGGATTTCCATGGAAACCACTTTTCTTTACTAGACCAGGTCCCAGACTCACTTTCTTTTCCTAAGATACTAAGGCCAAGCCACAATTAATGTTTCATCATCAATACTGGTTTTAATTTTTAAATAAAAACACAATATTCCCTCTAGGTAAAAAAGTAAGAGAAATGTTGACTAACATATATTTATGAGCATCTAATACCTTCAGTTCTAATAAAATCATATTTTCTGTTAAGCAAAGTTATGCATGCTAAGTACGACTACTGATCCAGTCCATGTTGAGCCAGCTGACATGTCACAATTATTTCTATATCTAAGAATATTTGAAATGTAAACTCAGAAGAATTGGAAATATTAAACATGCATAATCAAGGTTTAAATGTATCAGGCATAAGTGGTGGAAACATATTTTTCCTCTTCCAGTACTCCTGTAATATTCTCAAATAAATCTTTCACTAGGTATATTTGTTTGGTGGCATGAAATTGACGAATAAAGTCACGTCCTGGACACATTTGATTCACAGATAGGTTTCACTACCTTTCCTCTACAGGTAAATACTACCTATGTCCCTCTTTTCAAAAAATATTGGTGCAATGAGCATCATTAAATTCAACATTTCTCTTTTTGTCCTGGTTCAAAACCTTCTGAGATCTGCCTTCAAAAAAGAAGTAGCTCAATGACAAATCTAAATACATTTTATCTATTCTTTTTTGAAGAATCACTTAGAGGTTCAATTAAACATACTGCAATCAAAAAGACAAGATGTCAACTCTCTTCAAGGACTTGAAGTGGGGATTTTTTGTTTGCTTGTTTGTTTCTTTACTAATATTCTAACTTTTGGAGTCATCTGATTTTTAAAATGAGTCTTTTACTTAAAGTAAAAAAGAAAATAACATCAAGGAGAGGCAGGATTCTCAGTGGGTGTAAATCAGCAAACCTGGTTTAAAGTTGATGGAGTAAGGTTCATTTATATCAACTGTGAATCTGACCCAAGCTGTATATACTTGCTAGAAAACACTCATGATTTTGCAAATTATTCACTCTTATATCTAATGTTTTTCATTAACAGAGTTGTCTCATATAGTAGATGCTGCTGTTTTTCTCGTTGAAGAATATATTGGTTAAAGTCATCACAAGGAAAAAACCAATATCTTGATATAAAGGAGTTCACTTTATTTCCTTCATGGCTATTAAAGAATCCAACAGTGATAAGGTATTTGGAAACCACACAGTCCAAATAATATTAATATGCAGAGGTGGGAAATGAACATCAAGTTACTCAAAATCAACACTGTCCAGGCAGAAACTTGCATCTCACAAAATAAATTACTTGTAAAACTAAATGTCTATATGAAATATTAAATTTTAAAACCGTTCTGTATTACCCATTTTAAATACAGTCACCCAACTTACGCTGCTTCTTCTCCAACCATATCTGAAAGTAAGCAGGCACACTGCATCAATCAAAAGAAGACTGCAGTGAGAAAAATAATCCCCCATCAAAGCAAAATACATAAATACATAAATAAGGCCAGTGTTACATAAAATATCAGTAGTACTGAAAAGTATTTAAATGAGCATTTAAAAACTTATGATATTTTTCTCTCCCTCTTTCTGCATCCCCCCACACTCTCCCACAGCCTGGGCTTGTTTTATTTGGCACATAAAGAGTCTGGTTTATTAGGCAAATATTTATGAACTTGACTTTAACCAAATCCTGTTCACAGCTGCACCTGAGAGTTACTCCAGTCTAGGACTGGAGCAACTCTCGGGGATCAGCAAATTGTTTGCACAGCCACGGAGGGGGAATTAAAAATCTTGTTGAATCAGGATTAGCAGATCACATGAGGAGGAGGAGGAGAGCTCATTTCCATAAGCTCTTCATCTCCCAGGCTGATTCTCAACTCTCTGTGGCCTACAGACATGTATGACCCAAAAAAAAAAAAAAAAAAAAAAAAAGACTGTATGAGTAAAAGAGGGGAAAAAGGAAAGAAAGAAAGAATGGGCTTTTGCAATGACTGCATCTTTGCATTTTCTGCTGGGAAGGGTTCAAGCCAGCCTTTGTGCCCTTTGAGATAAACTCATATGACCTTCCACACTTGGAAGTACATAACAGTGTCAAGACAGATCCCAACAGTATGGCTAACTGTTCCTGACTCAAGCAGTGTTGCCAGGCAGGTTAAACTTTGAGGGGCCACGTTTACTTCTGCCTTGTGATTAATGGCAGAAGAACTGCACATGCTGTGTGAAGTCCCACATCTCTCCCACCTGTTGAGCTGCCTACCTACCTACGCTTCCCAAAGTCTGGGCAAAGGAATGCTCTCTGATCATTTGAAATCCATTAGCTGCTTCTCATTTGCGTGTGCATCAACAGTGTTTAAGTTCAAAACAAAATACACAGCTGTTACATGCATGGTGTCTTCCATGCTAGATGAATGGATAAAGCTGGCTGAGGTTAACAGCACAGAAATCTTTAAATAACATTAGCCTGTCAAATAAATAAATAACTCTGAAACTATACAATGACTTAGAGCTGCCCTAAATTTGTTGGACTGTGAGCTCTCCTGCATGCCCATGAAGAACTGCTACAAAGCAGCTGCAGCCAAAAGAGAGCCACTGGTGTAGGGATGTGAACTTTGTTTCCTCTCAGAACAAAAGCAGATGGTCTCTTACTGAATAAAGAGAAAAATACACATGCCCCCAACTACTAGAGTATTCAGTAAAAACCTGAGCCTGGGATGGTCATAGAGTCTCCATCACCTATTCGAGTTCCTTCATGACCACTGTCATCACCGGCACAACCTCCTCACCTGAATGCAACCAGGGTGGTTGAAGCATACCAAGTTTGTTTTTAAACAAATCAAACCACAACCAAATGAAAATATATGCATTTAAATTCTAATGATTATGAAAAAGAGGGGTACTACATAGCAAAATAAGCATAGCAGAATCGCTCAAAATGGCTGTTGATATGTGCCTGAACCCAGATAAAAGCAAGCCCTGCTTTATACATCAAGATTTTTCTTGTGTTTATACTTGCTGTCCCAGGAGAGCCAAATGAATAACTCTTTCAGCATTAATTGGGGGTTATATAGCTAAATCTCTACCATACTGTATGCCCCAGACCATATCCTTCTCTGGGATAGTTCATCCATCAGCGAGTCTTCTAACAGGTACAATTAAGTAGAATCAAAAGTAGAAATCAATTTGTGAGGTGCTCGAAAGAAAAATCACACATGTCCCAGCTATGTGGTCACTTCAATCAACTATCCTTTAAGAAGCTGCATTACAACTTAAACTAAAGTTTGAACAGCTCAGGTTTGTTGACTTTGGCAGTGTCATTTTTATTCACTAGAACAGCCTGAAATTTTTGAATGAGAAATATGTGTGCAAATTTGGCCCATTCTCAAAACTTAATTTTTTTTAATACTGCTATAGCTCGTTAATGTACTTATGATTTGACAGACAAATTTTCTTTCTTTTTATTTTCTTTTTGTTGTTGCTGTTGTTGTATGTGTGAAAGCTTTTCTTTCCTCTTTCCTGCTCCAGAGAAGCTGCTTTTTCATGTTCCTAAATTGCTCATTTGAGGTGATCTTTTCCATTACACAGCCCCTGCTGCTGCCAATACTTACACATTTGAAGTCTATTGGAGGGTCTTGGGTATGATTCTGTGCCGTTTTAAGCACTTCTGCAATCTTTCTGCTCCTAGACTGCTTCAGAGGCTGAAGAGACCCTTAAAATCACTTAGACTACCCTTAGCACCTTCTAAATTGCAACTGTATGTCCAGGCTGTCACAGGTCACCATGGCTGTGTTACACTTACCTAAGGCACAACCCTCCTAGGAACAGCTTGAATCTGGGTCCTCCTACATTTGCTGTCCCAGATCTGATGGCTTCTGCTGGCTGGAGACATTGAGACCACTCCAAAAGGTCCCCAGGCTGTTTTTTCCTGCCCAGCACTGATTGTGGCTGTTGAACCAGTCATGAAGCTTGTGGGTCTTTGTCCACAAGAGAGTGTTAACATGAAGGGCACATCCCAGATATCCCCACCCAGGATGCTGCTGACAGTCTTCCCACATTACATGCTGGAGCTGTACTTCTTTCCCATTGCTGCAACATCTGCTATACCCAGATCCAAGAAAGAGTCTTTAAGATTGACTTCTGTCATTTCTCCAGTAGGAAATTCTGAGTTTTAGTTCCCCGTTACACTGTTCTGACCTTTTTACAGGGATCGTTATCTCCTTTCACTTGGCATAAAGTACCTAGACTACAGGAAAGATTGTTATCTCTTCTCTTTTTTTACGTCCTTCACATCCCAAAATTTCTAATTTTCTTCTCAAATCTCATCTCTTTAAACCAACCACCCAACAAGGGGCAGCATTCACCACCACCACCTCCACCACAGCACGCTTCAGTCCTTTATCTGGCCTCCACAGTGAGAAGGGAAATGGAAGTTTCCTCTTCCCCTTCGCCCACTGCAAAGAAACCTCTGTCTCCAGCTCCAGTTTGCCTGATGCTGCTCGGTGGACATCCACAGATGTGATCATACCTTCTCCAGCCTGCACCATTGCTGTTCTTCCAGCCCTGGCAGCCATGCAGCAGAGTGGCCAAGTCTGATAGCCGGTGTCTATGAGTGAGTGCACTGAACCCTAAAAGCCAGTGAACCCAGAAGTTTTTCATGCAGTCCATATTGCTTATGGCAGTAGCATCAAGGTGACAGGGCGGTTGCTTTTGCAGTCACACCTAAAATACATGAATTGATAGATTAGGCAGAGTGGGCAACATGCAGTTCCCAGAGATGTCTTCGGTACATTTTTGCAGATTTTTTTGCTTTTGTTCTCTTTAGGACTGGTGCAGTGGCACACTACATTAGTGCAAACTGGTGCTGACGCTCAGAGGCTGTGCCCACTCTGTCAGGATTCAAAATATTACCACAATCTACAAGTAAGCAATAAGATATGACAAGGAGTGTGATACTGTAACATAACAATGTACCTCAAGGGACACCTGTGAGGGAGGAGGTGAAACTGAATGTATTCAACTGCTCAAGGTGTGATTTTTATCTCAAATCATAATGTAATAAGATGTGATAATAAAAAGGCACAGGACTGAAACAAATCATGTCTTTTTTAGAACGTCAACCTGGTTATGTGGCATGCTGTAAAAAATGTTATGCAGTTTCCTGCCTTCCAAATAGAATACTTATAGAATTATCTGACACAATTTACATCAACATGTTTATTTTTTTTAAAAAAAAACACAAACATTAGCCTTGGTAGCCCTAGATTATCATTTCCTCATGTGGCTTCTGCTCCAAGAATCCCTCATGCATCCAATATTTTTTGCCAATATAAAAAGCCATGGTAGAAATGGGCTCAAACTTTCATCTCATTTTAAATATCAGGGTTTTAGAAGCACCACAAGAGAAATATAACACACAACAAGTCCCCTACTTTTCTGATGAAATTTCACAAGTGTGTTCCTAACACGGATACTGCACAAGCCTCAAACCCTCTCATACTATAAAAAAATTTAAACTCACTTGAGCCAAACCAAAACACAGTAGCTTGCAAACTCCTCAGGGATCATTTCAAGGGAAAGCATGCCCTGTAATTTTAAGGTTTTGTGCACCTACAACACAAAAAATAGGTATAAAATAGTTTTCAAATATGGCATACTCAAAAGATGCTCTCAGAAGACTTTAAAGCTGGAAAGCTCATTCTGACCTGTTACCAAGTAACCTCAGTTCTCAGTGACTTCAGTCTCAGAGAGATACCATGTTATTACATGGTCAGGTCACTGAATATGAAATACCTTGAACAGCAGATCTCAGAGCTCTGTTTATTTTCAAATTTTAATTCAAGACTCCTACACATAGCCCAGTAATATTTTAGAAAAAACTGGTTTAATCCAATGAACAAGCATGATAGGCATATTGTTACAAATGTCTCTAGAGAACAAGTGAGCTTTTAGAGAACAAGTGAGCTTTTCTGGAGATTTTTGGTGGGTTGTATAACCCTGTAGCCTTTTCCTTCTATTTTACCACCACAACAAGCATCAGGCTTCATCTTCTCCAAAACATACCCTTGATTGCATTTCATGAAAAGACGAGAGGACTCAGTCATTTGGACAAATACAGTCCAGTTACCACCAAATGGTAAAAAAACAAACAAACAAAAAAAAACCAAACAAACAAAAAAAAAACAAACAAAAATACACAAACAAAAAAAAAATAAACAAGAGGTCTAATCTAATTGTTGTATAGAAAATTACTATAGGCCTTTTTATGATTATATGCAGTACTTATTTAAGCACTGAGATCCCATTGAGATGAAACATCTCAGCTCCACAAGTATTCTGCCTCTGTTACTGGCCGTGCCTGAAGCTGTATTTTAAGCATACGCCAATGAACTGTTAAGTCCCATTGACTTCAGTGGGAGCGCTCACAGCTATAAAACTTGTGATAGAGTCTTGCACCGGAGCTGCTGTTATTTCTATGCTATTTATTTTATGATGCTGGCCTGTCTATTTGAGCTTGCAATTCACTCTTCAGCTCAGTGGGCGGGGATCTGCTGTTCTTATTTGTGCCCTTCACAAATTTCCACGTGCATTACTCTCCTTGCTCTCTCGTCCAGGTAAGTCTCAGTGTGCCCATACAAAGCAAACCTTTATTTCTCTGTTCATCTTCCCCTTGCAGAGAGTCAGTTATGAGGAGTTCAACAGGGCAGGTGCATACCAGTCCTCAGATGGGAGAGCCACTTTGGGAAGAGCAGCCACTTTAGCCCTTAGTGAATGGTACCGTTACTTCGTCAGTAACAAAGTTGCATTTCTGCCTGGCATTTGGAGTTGGGTGTGCTGTAGGAAATGTCAAAAGGAGAAATAAAACTGAGTTTTTGGCTATTTGCCTCCATTAAAGGCCTCGTAGTAATTTTCACAATAGCATCCCCAGTATTATGCCTGATTTCAAATTGGGATAATTGCATTCTGCCTACCTGAATTTCTGTTCTGGAGTTCGGTTAGATAGACTAACGTTTTTTTGCTGCCAGAATTCAAATATTGTTTAGGGACGCAATCTGCTTTTAAACAATTCTTGTTCTGCTCTCAAGAGAGAGGTTCATGGCAATTCAGATACTGCGATGGTTAATATTAGAACAATACATATAAATAAATAAAGGAATTCCAGGAGTGGTTGAAGTGATTCCTATACACACACACACACACACACACAAGCACATGACCCTTCAAGATGAGAGGCAGAATATGAGACACTACATTGTAAGACATTGCAATGTTATTATGCTTTGTATGAAGGATGCCATATAAAATATTAATGTATTTCATTAAAATGACTCTTAATGTCAATATGTAGTGTGACTGTGCCATGATTTCTTATGTTAGTAGGTGCTTTACTAGAAGTTATATCTTTACATTATTCAACCACAATAGTCTGTGTGGTAAATGTATTGCCTCTGTTATCAACTTACTTATGCCCCATGAAAAACCATTGCTATGGTGATGAGTATTTTATGGTACAGTATTAGCCTAATTATAAAACTGTTCTCTAACAGAGGTGCTAACAGTATTTTCAACAGCAAAATCCATTTTCAAAATTAAAATATATGCAAATAATTGAGCCATAACCCTCAACAGGCATATTTTTGATTGATAATTATTTCTGTATATTAAAACTGTTAGAGGTAAATGTAAAAGTTATCACAATGGGAGTTTAAGAGGGCTTATTTTTATAACTCTAAGGCAATGTATACCTTTGTTATTTGCTGATGGACTGTATGCTGTTAAAGTGGAAAAGTTTCAATGGAAATAAGATTATTCTATTTGTATATGAAGTATAATATCATGCAAAAGAAAAATGCAAGATCTGGTTTATTAAGCATTTATTTGTAACTAGCAACATCCCTAGAAAAATGACACATGTAGTTCTCTGACTTTATTGCCACTTCCATGGAGCTCAATGTTTTTCTTCAAATCATTGTGATTATTATACTCAGTCTGAGAATTTAACACCTGCTGTTTCAAAACTTGATCACAAATATTTCAGGATATATATGAAATAGTACAGAACAGAGGAAAAAGACTCAGACTACAATAATGTAGGAAGAATAAAAGAAAAAGGGGAGGAGGGGGAGCGGGAAATATTTTTCCCAGTAAGTAAAATTAGTCAAAACAGTTATCTAGAATCTGGAGAGAATTTTAGATACATTTAAATTAATATCATAAAATTCATAATGGCATGCTAAATATGAGGGGGAAGAAAAAAACCCTGTTAGAAGAGGAAATAATATTGGTTGAATTCTGTAACAAAGTGTCTGTAAGAAAACAAGACTAACAGGGATACGACTGATAGTGAGATGTTTAAACACACAATACCAGAAATATTTGAATGAAAAAGAATGGAACATCGTTAGATAAAAATGGGTAAGAACAATGTGTGAAATGCTGTATTTTAATTTTTATTCATTATTTAAGAAGAAGACAGCATCTGATATAGTTTAAAATCTACTGTGTTATGGTGAACATGATCATGATGTTTGAAGTTATCTGAAAGTTTCTGTCTTTTATTCCTCTTCCTCTCAGTTTCTTCTTTTTTCCCTCTTATTTAAAAGTGGATGTCTTAATATTCGTACCATTAACTTTGTACAGTATTTTTAAGATGCTTGTTTATAATGGAAGCTTCAAAACATAAATCAAAATAATGGAGAGTATGGTACTGATTATTCAAACAGCATCATCTGTTAATAGCCTGGGCTTCCTGTAGGTGAAGCAGTTTCAATTTGATAAAGCATTTAGATGTAATCTTAACTTTAAGCATGCACTGAAGTCTGTCTGCAGTCATCTAAATACGTAGGCATGTGCTTCAATTGGAATGAAGTGCGTATGTAGGGTTAAACAGATGCTTTGCTGAGGCACAGATCCTAAAATTGTGAGCCTGATCCTTGATCTATTGAAGGCTTTCAACTCTGCTGGATGTTAGTTCTTTTATTATGTGTAAAGCTGTCCAGAGAGGATGAGATACTGACCCTAAAATGAATAGCAGTACATTCAGCCAGTTTTTGTTCAAGCCTGCTTTGAATAGAGATGGAATAAAACTGATGTCTGAAATATGCCATATTTGGGAAAAGAAGTAAAGAAGCTTAAAACTGGGGGGCCTGCCTTTGGTTACAGTACCAGTTTCTGTCTTTTGTCTGAACATTAATGCTGTCAGTTTACTACAGGTAAGAGCTGATTCCAGATTGCTTTGTTTTCTATTTACTCAGGGGGGTTGGTTAGTTTTTTGGGTTTTTTTAAATGTATTTAGTTCTGCAGCACAAATACTGCTGGTTCCATCATTACTTTGGGAAAACAGAAATAGAAGGGAACTCCTGTGTAATCAGATCCAGTCTATGGCTAATGGAGGTAACCAGGTCATATAAATCTGTTAATAAATTTATCAAACTCTGTTTAAACCCATTAGATATTTTTTTTTCCTTCATTGCTCCCATTTGAAAACTGTTTCAGAACTTCAGACCTCTGTTAGTTATAAATCTTCTCATTTCTGTCCTAGATGTGTTTACAACCAGTTTATACCCATTTGATCTTATGCCAACATTGTCTTGGATTTTAACCCCTCTCTAGCTGAAGAAACACAGTAAAAAATAATTAAAGGAGAAAAGAGGATTACACTCTTGAAAATCTGTTATACTGACACTATTAAAATTTAGAAAATAGAAAACACTCCCGCATCCTGATTTTTGGGCACATTTAGTTGCTTTTGGTAGGACCTATCAAATCTAAAGCAAACATAGTTTTACCTTTCTCTTGAGAAACAGATCTGTAAGTCTCAACCCTCCCGAATAAGAAAATAACCAAAAATCTACCCCTAGAATTAATCACACCTAAACCAAGAGGTGACTTTGTCAACTGCTTTCTAGCCTTGCTTAACAATTATTTTGAAAAGCCATTGATCAAATCACCCCTCTCTGGGGGTACACTTTATTTCTCACTGTCAGAAAACTCAGGAAAATAGCTTCCAAAATCTTCAAGGTTTCTGGACTGCACCAGTTTAAGGCTATTTACACAAAAGCCATTGTTCTGTGTGTGCAAACACTGCTTTCCTCCTATCATTGAACTGGTCATGTAACAGGGTTTTCCCAGAAAAAAAAAAAAGAGGTTTGTTTTTTTGCAGGGTTTTTGACATTCTTTTTCATTTTAAGGAAAGTAATAAAAACATCTCCTCTCCTTGTTATAGGCACTATACCATCCATTGGTCCTATCCCAAGCCTGTAGCTCTCTTCTGCCGTTTATAGCCTTGGCGAGGATTCACAGGAAACAAGTACAGCCCCCGGTAGAAGAGGAAATATTTTCAAAGAGATGTCTGCTTCTTCTTTTCAAACAGACGGAACAGGCTACCTGCATATAATCTCACTCTTTCGGTTACATACCTATGTACATACAGATTTAGATAGTTTTCAATGCACTATGTATGTAGCAATCTCAGGTTTTTGTTTAAGGCAATGAACACATAATGAATTTTCTAGGTATTTGAAGCAATAAAGTGTTAACATCTCCTGTAATTGTAACTCACACTTAGAGGTTTTTATTTAAAATAAATGAATCTTGTAGAAATATGAAGACTTTTGAAAAAAAGGAAGTAAAAAGAAAGCCTGAAAGAGTGTGAACACTGGAGGCAGAGAATCATATTAAAACTAGAATATCTGCACTTCACTAGTTCTTCTCCAAAATAAATAAGGTCATGGAAAAAAATAATGCCACAAGGCAGCTTGAGACACTAAGAACTTAGTTTTCTTGGACCACCGATACCATTGTTTTCTGTAAGTGAAGATTTTGTGTTGGAAACACTTGTATCCAACTTTGTGGGAGTAAAGACCTTAGGAAGACATAAATTTTATAAATATTTAAACGCCCCCAACAGAACACTGCCAACCTTCTGAGGGTATCTTCAAGATAAATCAGCTTGCCACACTGAACTCTTACCTTTCTCTTCCGGTTGGGAATGACTCCTGTAAAGTTAGTTCTACTTTCAAAGCGTAGGAAAGGAAATAAAAATATTCCATAAATAATAAGAATTAAAAATGCTAGTGCCCAATCCTATTGATTTCACTTAGAGTTGAGGGCACTCAGCACCTTGCAGGAGGCTCTTGCAACATCAGACTATTAGGCCCTTATGCAGAAGGAAATCTTTCATTGATTGCTCTTAACCGTGTCATTTCAGAGGAAGTAGCACAGAATGTCAAATGTGTTACACTTTAGGCCCACTCTTGCAAACATTTATGCACAGGAAAGCATTTACACAGGTAAGCCGATTTGGTGGGGTCTGCCGGGCACAGGGCTGGAGCCACTCTCCCCTGCCTGCCTGTGCAGCAGCACACTTTCTCCACTCCTTCATTTTCCACCATGAGCCGCCTTGAAGGCACGTGAAACGGGTGCACAGATTTGCTGCCTTACAAGTGCTCTCAGAAATGTTTCCTCTCCCTCACTTTCTAAGTGGTTTCATAGACTTTATTTCCTTTTAGTAGCGTGAACTTTCCAGTACGCCCAGCACCTGTCCCTTTAATATAGCACACAGGGTTCTTTCCCTCCATACTGTACATTATCCTCATTAACACATATCAGTCAAAAGCACTGTTAATTAAACTGGCAAGATGATTACACACGCCTCCATGTGCCCCCTCAGAGCATCCGCTTGCCAAGATTTTTTTTCCTCCCTCATCTAAAGTGGGTGGAGGAGGCCCCGAGAAAACCAGAATTTAATGTTTAAAAAAATATCCCAGCACATTGTTCTCTTGGAGCAAAATGGCTTACACGTCAGCACCACTCTCCCAAATAAATAAATGCAACACTGATATCAGTCTGTAAAACTAACACGTGCATATTTGATCCATACAGGCACTGCGTGTAACAACATCTCTTTTCAAAGCTGATCCTCTCCAGATAGAAGACTCAATACACTGACCTTGAAGTCTGGACTAATGAGGATGTCATAAAAAATTGATTAAAGCTGGGCAGACCCCAACAGGTTAGGGGAGCTGGGGTGTTTAATTTTCCTTTATATTTTTAGAGTCTTTGTAAAAATCTGAATGATTTCCCAGTTTTTCTATTTACTTCCACTTGTTTCTGACATTTTTGCACGGAAACTCACTGGCTTCCAGGAAATATTTCCAGCGCATTTCAAAAGTTATAACCATTTTTGCCACATTGCCACAAAACTCTTAAGAGAGTTTGCAATTCTGTAATGTGCTTTGGATCAAGCTCTCTTCAAGAATACTATTGGAATGACAGGGCTGGAGGGTACAGTAGCAGAGTATAAATAAAGGCAGGCAGTGGTGATCCCTGAAGCAAAGATAATGTACTTTTCTAGTACACATACACAGGCCTGATAGCTGCAACATAAGCTGTCCAACCATCCTCCTAGCAGAATACAGTTCTAAGAAGCTGTAGGAAAATACTGCCTTGCAAGGAAGAAGATGAATTTGCAGAAATCCATCACTGAGACTAAAAATGTTTGCTCCGTAGCAGGACATGAGCACCTAAGCTGCTGGGAACGGGACCAGTATTCAGCTGACTGCTAATACCCTAGTCTGCAGCACAAGAGATGTCCTTGAATGTTAAAGAGGCAAATTAGGTGTAGGTCAAGATAATAAAGTGTCCTTCTTACCCCGTGGGAATTTTTCACCTGATTTTTTTTTCCCTTCCTGCATCCGAACAAGTCAAAATTTTGGAAATGTTTGTGAACTGATGAAAAATTAGTGGAAAGGAAACCATGAAAGAAAATCATGGGATTTAATTAAATTATTTTGGATTGCTTTGTTCTAAACTATCTCTTAGAATCTGAAAGGTGATTATAAATGTAAATAAATGCTGTCAGCTGAGAAAAAAAAATAAAGCGAATTTCTTTTTAATTACAAAATTCACAAAAATTTATCTCTTCAACAAATATCTCCTAGTTTCACTAGTCTATAATTTCCAGTAGAAATAGTCATAAAAATTCTTGACCTTTTGTGATGGGAATATTGATATCTGTTTTGAGAATATTAGACCTGCTTTAACAGAAAGGAAAATAAATACTCCCTATAAAAGTTTCTCAAGCTGACCATATATAGGTCAGTAAATGTTCATTTCCTCTCTTTGAACTTCAGACACGTTTAGCTGAAGAGAACAAGACTTTCCTTGTGTGACATAAACCAGTTTTCACATCAATAGTCCCAACATAGGCAGTCTAAAGGGATAGCATCCTCCCTGTTGTCTCAAATGCTAACAGAAATAACTTTGTATCTGTTGTATCACGATAGAAGTTCAGCTACCATAAATAAATGATTATCAATTTAAAATGAAAAATGGCCATTAAAAAAATGAACTTTAATGTCTACTTTGATGCATTATAAAAATTCAATTGTTAATTTATTTTCTAAAAATTTGAGTTCTGATCATTTAATTTTTAATTTGGTTCCTAACACTATTTGCTACCTATGTTTCAAGCTCTGGAATCCAGCTACATTTGAGTAATCCACTCTAGGGAGGAGAGGAGAGGAACTTTATGTGCCTACAAAAACATACATGTGCACTCACACACAGGTGTTGAGAGGTCTTATCATACGCAAAGAAAATGGAAAATGTCTCACAAGATAGATTATAGCTTTGCATCAGTACAGAATTCACAGCCTTTTTTTTTTTTTTCCCCCTGAATACTTTAAATCTAGATGCCTGACTCAAAGGCTCAGTTGTACTGGGCACACCTTCTCAAAGTGACCTTGGCGTTTTTTTGGAGTTCAGGCAGACTTTGGTAACCATCCCTTCCAGCATTGTCCTTGAAGTCCCAGTCTTGAAATTTTCAGCATTTTTGCAAGCATGAAGCATCCACTGCAAGCACTGCTGGACCCAGTTGCATCCCTTTTGATGTCAACAGTAATTTTGACACTGAGTTCAATAGACACCTATGACGAAAGGTGGCCTGATATTGCAGTTTAGTTAGTGCTGCCACTTGTTAGAGAATCTGGGCTAAAACTTACCACCTGAACTTCCCTCTTCTCCTGTATGATCCTTCCACATCAGTTCTAAAATATTTGAATGTTACATTTATTACTTTGTGGACCATTATGGATCTTTACAATTAACAGGAGACCATATAGATGTCTTTAACATAATTTTTTATGACCTACTAGCCATGAGAAAGGTAGCTTTTTCCTTGGTAATTAGAGAAAGCAATGTGCTAAAAATGTAAAGGCTATTTTGATGCAGCATCTTCGTGCTATCTGGCTTGTACAAAAGGGACCAGTGGTGGTCCTGTATGACAAGTAGAAAATTCGTCTCACTTAGGACAGCCTAAAGCTTGGGTGGATGCTGATAGAGGTGACCCAGCAAATAATGAGTATACTGAGAGTAGAGTGGAGCTAACTTCTGCTTCATAAATACTCCCTGGGCTGAATATCTGTGTTGCACAACAACCAGCAGCATAAGAGGTGACAGAGTGCTCACACCATTGGGAGACCCAAGCTCACGCAAACAGGTGCAACTTTCTTTTCTATGACTCTTTTTTTATAGCATATGTGCCAAACATCCCAACATTAATTTTTTGACCCAAGCATGGAAAAGAAACCCCTCTGGTTATCACCGGTAGGTGATGGTTATGTTTGTAGTGATTCAGTTAGACCAGTCAGTGGTCCAGATTGATGTCAACACTCCATAATTTTAAAACACATAACATGAGTAGGAAAAACAAGCTAAACTATGTTGCAATAGCCCATGGGAAGTAATGGAAGCTTCAGGTTTGATATAAACATGGATCCCACTGAAAGTGATTTACAGTTCCCTGAATTATGCTGCAGGAGGTACGAGTCTTAGCCTGATCAATTACTCTTCCCTCAAAATCTACTATAAATACATGTTCACATGACAACAAAAACCTCTTTTTTTTTTTTTTTAATTACAGATGTGAAGAAAGAAAAAAAAAAAACCAAAACAGGAAAGGGAAATGTAATAATGCAATCCAACAGGAATATTCCAATGACTTCCAAGGGAAAGCACATTGGAAAGTAGTTTTGGAAACATGACAGAGTGATATGAAGGGACTTCAGGCATATAGGCCATATCTACCATCTGTCAGATTTTCCAATTTTACAGGGCTTGAAAAAGGCACTCGCCCACTTGCAGTAATGAGTGAGAAACAGTCTCTGAGGAGTACAGGCGGCAGCAGGGTGAACTTTACAAGACTCTGTCTACTTCCTTGAAATGCTCAGAGGCTACTGATGAAGGAACAGATCAAGTCTGGGCTGTTGGAAGAGACTTCCCACCACTCTAAGTACGAATATTATGTTACTAGTAGAAAATGTCTGTACAAATAAGCCAACAGATGGAGTTTAAGTAAGAATGCTCTTTATTCTTTATTCTGAAGCATCTAGTCCCAGGCTATGTTAAAGACAGGACACTGGGATTACTGGGTGACTGCTCTGATTCATTATGGCAGTCACTTTACCCCAGATGATTTGAGGACTTGTTAATATGACAGTCACTGCAGTAACAACTATGTTCAGGTTTTGAGCGAGCCAGCAGCAAACAATGTTTTTCTAGAAATGTAGGGACACAGGGTAAGCTGAATTACTTTAAAGTAATGCCATAAAACTGCTTTTCTCTCATTTTTAAGCATGTGACAAACTCTTGCAGTGTTGGTCACACACTCTAGGCTAGATTTTAGTGACAAAATCATATCACTCAAAGGTGAAAAAGCATGTTCATTGTTTGCTTCCCCAGCTAATTTTTATTCAGACACTGACTACCCAGTGCCAGACTAGAACTGTGATACCTTCCCTATAATAATAGTATAGACAGAGAGGGAAAGTAGAGATGCCAAAAGTTTTCACATAGAACTAGAAACCTGCAATACAGAGTACTAATTTTCTTTGAACTTTCCATTAAGGATCAGTTGACGGTCAGTTGGCTTCAAGTATTTATGTTTTTTTCAGCCACAGCCAGGCACATGGTTTGGACATTGAATGTAACTAACCATTGGAAACTGGGAGATGGAGCAGATTTTCCATCACATGAACTTCTTCCATCGGTGTAGTCGGTGTTTCCCCTGCCTTCTACTCAGTCAAAAATTACAGGTTTGATGTAGAATAATGCTTCCAGTGAAATTCTCTGGTTTATATAAGGTCTTAGCAGTTATTCTTGTCTTGCAACCCATTCCCTATCTTGCACACTGAACTACTTGCTACAGGGTACATTGAGTTTTACTAGGCTGTGTATGTAGTGTCGCTCACACCTTTATCTCCTTTCTTATGGACAATTATCTGTTACAAAGTATCAGAACTGAAAAGGACCTGTACCCAGTCCCCCCAGGAGGAACAGATGAAAATTAGAATGGTTGGAAATTCACCCCAAAAAAGGCTAATTTTATAAAACACTCCAAATTTTCCTGAAAAAAATTCAGAACAACACATGAGTTTTGACCTCTGCAAGATTTGGACTTGTCACCATTGTTGGTTCCTCCAATGAACATCCTCCCTGTTGAAGAGACATGGGAAATTATGCAAAACCACCAGGCGGTCCTATGATCAGAAATATTACCATTTTCTGTCAATCTTCAAGTAAAATGTTTTATTCCCCTTTCTCCTGACTGTCCTTACCATTCCTAAAAATAACTGGCATGTGATGTCATAATTTTGAATTAATTTCTGTCCTCTGCAATTTAAGTGGCTGAACCACATCTGGTACACTGGTTACACAAAGTCACTCTTTACTGAACCTGCCAACTCTCAATCTTACAAAATTATCTGTTATGAAGATAGAGGCACCTATAGACACGGATATATTTTTTTTTCCCAATGTATGCACACAGCCAATTTTACTGTAGAGTGACTAATATCTCTGGATCATTAAAATATTTTTCAGTCAGTATATTCATAACTATAACTAAATTTGTGCATTAAATTACATTGGGTTGTTCCAGAAAGCAGCCTAGCAGTTTTCATGACAGACAGAAATAAAAGGCAATGAAATTATGCTGATTTTTAAACATAATTTTCCAGTAGTTTAAGAAGAATAAGTTTTTCATTTAAAAAAGCCAGCAGGATCAGCAGGCAACTAAGTTCTGTTTTAGTTGAAAATCAGTGGGAGGGAATATAAAGCCATATTTTTTTTTTCCTAAATGGAACTGGAGCAGCAGCAAAGCTAACAAGTTGTAATCAGCCAAGATTTTTTTTTTTTACGTATCAAAAAAAAGGTACTTTTTTAAAATCCATAGTGCCTCAGTGCAATATTACAAAGCACATTTGCTTCAAGTAGTTATCCTTGCAGTAGAAAGTACAAAGAAAGAAATATCTCAGGGAAGGTAGGAGAGGGGATTGCTATAGCCATTTATAAATATAATTTAGGTTATTCGTTTATATTTACAAAACCCTCTATATAGTCTGCTGCATCCCTCCCAAAATTTAAATAAAAATAATAAAAAAGGCCCCTCTGATGATAAGTAAATACTCACCAGCCTACTGTCAAGAAAACAAACAAAACATCCTTCCAGCTCTCAGCTCAGCCTTTCTCAGTAGAGTGGAAATAGTGAAGTGGGTTTTTCAGCTTGCTACAAAGGTTAAAAAATCAGATCAATGCTAAACCAACTGTAAGAGAGAGCTCTGGAGAAATCATTACTAAAGATTGTCCTGCTAACCTCCCTTCCACAAATGTCTCCATTGACTTTACTGGGCTTTGGATCACACCCAGAGTGATTTGTTGCCCACTGCTCTGTCAGCTGAGGAGAGAAAATCTCTCAAACAGGCAAATCCTAGGCAACTAGGGCTCTGAGGGCTCATGTCAACAAAGTGAACTAGCCAGAAATTTGCTGCCTGCCAGGGCACATGCACTGAAAAGCCATGTTTAAGCAGATACAAAAACCCTGCTTCCAAATGTTCTCTAAAGGCCTATATAACTTTCTCTTTTACAGGAATTAAGAGCTACACAAGCTCGTACAAGCTTCAGAAACTGGGAAAGGGTGGTTGGTTTAGAGTAAGGGTTCAGGCCTTGGTGTTTGCTAGACTATACTTCCTTCCTAAAGAGCAGGGTTTGGATATGTGAATGCAAAGGTGAACAACCCTGTAATGACACAAATGAAAACCTCTTTGCAAAATATTTCTTTGCTCCTCCCTATCATAAAGATTTTTAGAGTAAAAAATATATAGATAAAATGTCAATGTAAGGGCAGAGTTACATGAGTTACATACGATCACAAACCAAATGGCCAGATAGTTCTTCAAAAAATACATTGGACTGCAATAAATTGTGGGCTGAAGCCACTTCCTATGAGCTCTAGGAAGAAGTGGAGCAAGAAAAAATGAGACTTATTTAATATTTTAACAGTAAAATTAAAGGGCTACAAATCTCAAATATTAGTAGAAGATGAAGTTACAAGGTAATGAACAGTTGTTTGAGGCTCTTGAAAAAATCTTTGGAAAACCTATTCATAAGGTTTAACTTTGGATTACACTACATACTGTTTAGAGCACTCACTCTCCATGATACAAAAGGTGGCCAATTGCTGAACGATGCTTGATTTATATGCAGCTGTATTTTCATCCATGGTACCAACACACTAAATGCTTGATACATTAACCTTCATTCCACCATCGGCACCACCATATCATCACTGATCAACACCCAGATCTTACTGTCTCTGACCACTTTTTTCGAAAAGCTGACCCGTTTGCTTGTAAAAGCAGCACATGCCAAAACTGAGAAATTCTGTCACTCAGATCAAGTATTTCTGCCAAGTCCATTTTAAATTTCTATTGTTCTCCAACAACATCACTATGCTTTTTCTCAGTTCCCAAATTTGTCTCTAGCAAAAGATGACCTGGCTTTTTAAGAACCACCTATAAATGTTCGTACACAATTTCTCTCACAAGAAAGTCAATATCATCAAGGATTACTGTTGTTATGTTTCAGTCACAGAGAGGTCAAGAAAAAGACAGATGACCTCCAGGTTTGATATTTAATTGACTACAGCTGTTCTATAGTCTGAGGAATAATTGGCATGTAAAAGAGCATTAAACTATGGGCACTCTGATTGCCTCACCCTGACAATAACATTTCACATTATTAAGGTGGTAGAATGACCTGCATGGCTGACCAAACCAAGCCTCAGGTCACTCAATAATTAAAAAGATAGGTAAGATCAATAACAGCAAATGGTATCACTTTACAGCACAATAACTGGTTACATGTAGTGTAACTGGCAGTAACAACCTTGTATTTATTAAGGCTGGGTGAAATCAGGAAGAGAAAGAGGAAAAAACAGTGAAGTGTAATTGTACACATTTGTTTTCTGGTCATCAATATTTAGCTTGTTATGGAATTTCAGTGATTCATTGATTGAATGTGGAGATGTGTAATCAGCACACAGATTTTATTTAAGCATTGATCTTTTAGTCAAAAGCCCCAGAACCAATCTCCTCAAGAATTTCTGACTTGTCAAGGCCAGGCAAGGAATGCCGCAACAACTGATACAGACTGTGCCCCATTCTACATGCAAGTAGATGATAGCACAGACATCAAGACATCTCTTCAGGCAAAATCTCCAAAAGCAAGATGGGATTCTAGTCTTCAAGTAGAAAAAAGTAAGATAGTTTTGGGGGTGGGGGTAGGGGGGTGGGGTAGGATTAAATAAATTTAATAAATTTTAAAAGATAAAAGCATGTTCAGACTCTTATAACATAGCACCTCTGTTGTGAACTCTCTCCAACTGAAGTGTCATGCAGTAACCTGATCACTGACCCAGTGCTGTGTTGATGCAAAAAAATCAACTGATTCTTCTCAGTTCTGCAAAAATGCAGTCATCCTAATGGGATGGAGGATGACTTTCATCACATAACTGGGTTTAAAAATAGTTACAAATTTATAATCTCTTGGAGAATTTTTTTTAATCTTAAAAGTAGGTTTCCTAAAACAACCAACAAAACAGGAGGACTATTTTGTCAATGTTTAGAATGCACATGCATTAAAAAAGCAAATGCTAACTTTACATATGCAACAGTCAGCTCTCCTAGGCATATATCCACTGGCTAGGGGTATAATTTCATCTACAACATTTTTCATAGGTTCCAGTATTGTGACTACTCTGATTTTTACCAGCTGAATCTCTTCTTCAGAGTTTTTAGAAGGCAGTTTAGTGGGCAGTGCCAGGAAACTAGAGTCAGTGGGAGACCCAGCAACTTGCTTGTCCTGGGGGAAGATTTCTACCTTTTACCCTGTTTTCAGAGCCTGTGTTTAACCTGTTGGAGTTGTCATGACAATAACCTTTTGCCATCAATTTAAACTGGGTTTTAAGTTGCTTGTTGTTGAGCAAAAAAATAATTCTAGACCTGTAAATGATACCCCTCAAACTTTAGCCTTTGTTGGCAGAAAGACCTTTTGAAACACAGTACACAGCAAAACCGTATCAAGATTAGAGAGTATAACTGGTGATAACTTCCAGTGTTATTATCTTAATAAACTTTCTGTACTTGATTAGCCTGGATAAAGAAGATATAGATCAGTCATAATAGCTGGAAAACTGCAGATAAGCTGGTCATCCTTTCAAGATAAAAATGCCCATCTGTTCTAAGATTGTAATCAAGAACCTTGTGCTGATATTTAGTTTATTCCTACATGGCCTCTAGCTAATTAAATACTAAGATCAAATCCATTGTTAATGCAGCTTTTTTTTTTTTTAATTTAACTCACTTCATTGTATCTACTCTGCTTTTTTCAAAGATCACAGCATACTAAAAAACCTTATGGAATGTTAGAAAAGTCACTTACACCTAGTTGTCTCATACGATTGAAGGGTTCAGAAGCAGTAGGATTTATTAATCATTGCTATTTGATGAAAGCAAGAAATGTGGCTGTACTACAAATCCAGATTCAGGTAACTCCAATATTTCAGGGGGCTGTAGCTAACGTGCACATTTCCATCGCCTGCTTTTTTTTTTTTTTTTTTTTTTTCTTCCTCACCCCCCCACCCCCGTACTGCTTTTAATATTCCCACTGTGGGTTCTTTTCTGTTTTACTTGGGGGGGGGGGGGGGGGGGTGTTTTAGAAATTTAGAGGTTATAGGGTTTGTTTATATATTTGCAAAGTTGAGAAAGAGATTACCAATACATTACTCATTCAGGACTGTGAATGAATAAGAACTAGGACTGAAAAGGATCAGGTGTGGCAGCAATTCTCTGCCAGCCTTCTCTACTTTGCAGAGATGTATTTGAATGGATTATGGAAAAGCAGTAACCCTTCCCAATTAAGGCTGCTGGTAGTACTGCTGCAGTATTACTTCTCCTCAGTTCCTCCATCATGGAATTACTTCTGTCTATGTCTGGATATATAATTTTTTTTCCTGCTCATTTTTTTAGAATGCAAACTGTTTTCTTGACTATCTAAAATGACTTTTCGATTTGCAGTACACAAAACTGTTTGCAGCTTATATACCTCTATCTGATCAACTAGAATCTGTTGTGCTTTGAACTCAGAAATATTGTGAAGTATATCTTTATTATATTAACTGTTATGAAAGTGATGGTTTTGACAAAGCTGCTCTGAGTGATCAAGGACCCTGGTATTGCAGTGTTCTGCCACTTCTAACCTCTCTGTGATGACCAAAAATATCCTTGCTCCAAGATCTATCTGATTAATTTATTTCCTCAAAATTACACTAGGAACTTCAGTGTTTGCTGCACTAGGCTTATTCCAACCACTAAGGTCAACATAAACAAATTTCATATCCATTTTAGCACCCCTCATTACAGTTTTTTATCAGGCCACATTTTCAAACAGCTGTCTTTACCATGTATTCCAACTTAACTTCTAGCTGTGCTTTACTACAGTATTTCTCCATCTCTCTTTTCCAGTTCCTGTGGCCCTTCTTTATCTTAGCCCCTGCTATGCCAGGTGTCCTCTCCACATTAGTTCCAAACCTTCTAGGCATACATGTTTCTGTGTCCCCATCTTCCTTTGGGGAGGAGGAGGAAAAAAAAAAGGCAAAAAAAAAAAAAAAACCCCAAACCAATTTCCATGCAAGCCTTTGTACCCTATTTTATCTTAGCCCTACAGGCAAGCAGACTTCTAACATAGCTTTAGGAGATTCTTGTATGCACCTTCTCTCTAGAACTTCTCCCGCTTCCTCAGCGGTGAACCCTAAGATAAGCATGCCTTTTTTGTTCCTATCCTGATTTCTCCCACTGCATTTTTTTCTTTCATGCCTCTTTTCTTCTTGTACCAATTTTCCTTCTAATTTTAATCCACTGTCTCAAACCCACCAACAAATTTCACACAACACTTCAGATTAATTCATTAGCATCTGTGCAAGCATACTAACATAAATTCATCTTAAAACATCAGAACTTTCTATATTATAGAAATCGTAGTCGTGTTCTAATACAATATTTATTATCACATTATTAATGAGGTTTATCTTGACAGAAAAAAAAATGAAGTAATGCCTGTATATCATTGTAAAGTGTTCTGGTTTGGTAGAGCTAGATTTTATAAGTGTCAAGAAATATATATTGAAACAGGAAATCCGGGCAGAATATAACAGCATTTCAAGTACCTAAAGAAATGATGAGCAAATTGTACTACCAGATGTGTCCAGTTTCCACTGAGCAGCTTAGTTTATTTCAAGCAATGGGTGTTAGGTCAGATATCAGAGCACTAAAGACAAACAGGACCAGCTATTAATATTCCTCTGTATATTCAATCACTCCCATTGTTATTATGGAATCAGTGTAGAAATATCCCTCAGCAGAGTTTTTTTCTGCAAAGATCAAAAGCCACCCCTTCTTTCCTAAATGCGCTTACATACAGCTCTCTGCCATTGCCTGACAAAAGCCATCACTGGCACCAGTGCCAAGCATTTGTGAATAATCCTGAATGCAGAAGCCCAATGTTAAAAATCGTACTTCTGCTTTTTATAAACACTGCCTCAGCTACACCATCTGAGCATAAGAAATTAGTTCAATATAACAGTGGGTGTTGTTCAGTTGGACATACATTCACCAAATCTTTTCAAGATTAGATTTAACTTCATCTCTACTTTTCTAATGGTTTTCTTGAGGAGTTAGGTGGATGGAGGGAAGACAGAGTGGGGACAAATTGTTCTCACTCTACGATTAGGATCCACAGGAAAAAATAGGCTGTCCTATGTAACTCAATATTTGCTTCCCACAAATAAATTCAAATGCACTGGAGAGATGCAGATGACATGCCACTCTCATTCATCTTAAGGTGTCAGGCCAGCCAACTCCATTTCTGCTGATGAAACTTTTATCTCATCAACATTCTCTCTGTCATTCCTTGAATGTCTTAGTCTGATTTAGTTTTGAACACAGATTCTTGTTGGGTGTTTTTTGTTTGTTTGTGGACCTATTTATGACAAACTACCCTCAATGTGAGAGTAGCCTCTAGATAATGTCTTCTTCCAATCTCATCACTACCTTCTATTTGCAAAGTAATTCTGAGTGAGTTAAAGTACAGATAAGAAACAGGAGTCTAGACAAGGAGAGTGTACACTGATGCTGTGATTGCCTTCACCTAACTTTAATTCTGCAGTGCTGGAGTTTAGTGTGATCTGTTGTCCAGGCTTCTCTGTAGCTGGTGAGCGGGAGGGGCAATTTGTCCCACTGTACGGTGGTATGTGCAGAGATAGGTTAAATAAATCATGCTTTGGAGCTGACACAGGCTCTTCACTGACATGGAAGAGAGTCCAGAAGGTATCTAACTTTTCACTGTTAAAGTAACACTTCTAAGTATAACTCACCTTATACATGCACATCTGTTCTAGAACTTGCAGAAAGCACACAGTTGTCCTGAAACCTCATTCTGTCTATCCACACACAGTTTCCTATAAGCTTTTTCTGCAAATAGCTTCTAGTTAGAAATAATAGGGAAAAGAGCAAACACATGACTGCTAGCAGCAGCATCTCTCTCAAAAACTATTTGCATATACAAATTAACAGTGCAAATATTTCTTTCAAGACTTGCACGCTAAGGAAAAGAACATTATTATTCTTGTTGAAAGATGGTGCTGCAGGTTAATACTTTCCATAACCGTACATGTTAATTGTCATTCATGCGGGGCTAAATTGTTACACCTAGTAATGGGCTAAGTAAGGGGCACTGCAAAACCGTGCTGTTCCTTGGAGAGGCCAATGAGTTTCCAAGGCAGAAGGAGGACACACCACACAAGGGACCTGACGCTGTGAAGGTCCATCTCCTGCTTGGGTCCTGTGGGCTCGGGGTGACCCTTTAAGGGCATTCCTGTCTACTGCAAATGGGACAGGATCATGTGCAGGGTATGTGAAGTGGAGGAAACCTTGCACTGGAAAGTATGCAATGTGGCTCTTTCCAGGCTTTAGACAAGAAAAAGCTAAGCTTTAAATGATGAAAGACTGAAATCTTGGTTAATGAGGAAAAACCGGTAATGTAGGAATGGGAGTTAAAAGGCACAAAGACAATCAGAGAGAATACAAGTGAATCACGTGTCAGGCCTGGTATTACTGGGAGAGTACAGAGGGCAGGCAGAGAGAGATGACGATTGACAAGTCTAAGCCATAAAGGTGTTTTTTAGATACCAGAATGTAGAAGCTAATCAAAGGTTTTTTCATACCAGAGTAGCCTACAGCCCTGCCTAGTCTATTGTACTACAGCTGTCAGTGCCCAACTTTAAGATGATTAAGTTCTTTTAAAATATAATTTTAGTCACTGTGGACTTTTTTTTTTTCTTTTTTTTTGACAAAAGATAAAATTCCTTCCTGACCATTGCTGGTACTATAATCAGCTTATGTCCTGAAACATATGATTTGATTATCCTTATTATCTTGGCTTTCATAGCTATAAAAATGTTATTAGTGATCATAAAAATATCTGCCCCTTTTTACTCAAGTCAAATTATTTTACTTGGCTACCTCCTGTGGCAATGTACTCAGCAGGTCAAATGTATATTGCATATCTGAGCTTGTACAGAACTTTATCGTCCACAAATGAGGTTTAAAATTTAACATATCTTATGAGAGCAAGGCTTCCCAGTGATAAGTACTCCCATTTGATAAGTACTTCCTTCTCACTTGAGGATAAGGGTAGTGCAAGGATGCTTCATGATGCTATATTTATTTCACTGTGAGTTTTAGGTGAATCCTTGAGATTCTGAGGTCATATATTTATTTAAGCTATTGGAGAGCAAGACCTAAAAATTAAGTTATCCTCAAGGAACTTTGATATTGCTCTTCATTGCCCAAGCCAGCAGCTATAAAGGCATGTTATACTTGCAGGCAAATAGCAGCGCTGACACCCTGTGGGGTGAGCTCACTGACCTGGGCCATTTTGAGTGTCAGCCTTGGTACCCCGAATGTGACTTTCACAAGCGTTCGCAGCCCCTCCTGACTTTAGAAATTCCTGCCAAGCTGCCAGAACTGCCTCCCATTTTCTCTTGACTGAGAAAAAACTAAACACTTGTAGAGGAAAAGTAATGTCAAACCAGCCCTGTTTCAGGGGCGATTCAAGAGGCATCCTTCCCTGGAGTGCCTGGGCCCCAGCTGAGGCAGCAGAGCGGCTGTCAAGGAAGGGTTAAATGCATTGACAGAGGAGAATTAATGGTCAGTGTCAGAAACAGCAAAACAGCATCTGAGAGGCCAATACCCCGCTGGGCCTAAACTTGACCTTGTGCTGACCTGCAGCTGCCAGGCATCCCGAAGAGCCGTGGCCAGGTCCAAGGCAAAGCTATGCGACCTGGGGGCGCCGAGCTGCCATGGCAGTGACCTCCAGCTATGATTTATTGACTGGCGTCTCTGCATGCTTGACTAGGGCTCTGGTCACTGGTGAAAGATGTATTGATTACACATTAGTCTGCGAGGCTGGGCTGGCACAGCCAGCTCCGGAGAAATGCGGACCAACTCTCACACATTATTAGGTTTGGCATAATTCTAAGAGGACACATAGGATAGTTTTATTTTACCTGGCAGCCATGACATTCACTGATATAAAGGATATAATCACAGAAACTGAGTAAGATATTAATGTGGAATTTTGTACAATAACTCTGGGAGCTCCAGGCTGGAAATGTATACACCGCCTTCTAACATGTCACCATTTAATTTAGAAACCAAAACACTCTATCCATGCATATTTTCTCAATTTCTGTCAGCTGAAACTCTGAAACAGGGGCTTTAACAAATTCTGGATACAGTGACCCCAAATACCAGAAGGAACTATGATTCTTTAACTGCTTAGTTAACTTTGCGTTCTATTTATAAAATTAAAGCTTTAAAAAAAGACATATGAACAAATATAGTTTAATTATCCTTAATCTGCAATGTTTAGTGTGATTCTGCCTTATTTACATATTTCCTTTCAATTGTAAAATAATTAGTTAAAAAAGACTTGTTAAACATCTACAAAATTGAATGTGGGTCAACGTTAACAGTGACAATCTTCTGCATACTCACTGACTTCCAGAAAAAACGTGGCTTTAGAAATAAAATATATGATCTCTGTTCCAAATCACAACTCCCCTGGCATCAATTTAGGTCTTAATATCAGCCTGAACTCCTACATGATTTTAGAGAAGCACCATTTAGGTGAAAAATCATTTAAAAAATTGCTATCATTATTTGAGAATAGCAATAAACATCACTCACGCTGTTTACTTTATCACTCAATTCTCAGCACAGTTTGTCAATGCTGGCCAAGGCAACGAAAACATTTAGTTACAGAAAGAGGAAAGTCAATTTTTGAAGCTTTGTTAATGCAAGCAAACAGCACAGATGCTTGTTCAGCTTCCGATCAGAGCTGGCCAAACCATGGCTCTTGCTCTGCACCCATTTCTGAGCCATTGGGGTGCGTCCCCCATGCTGGGGCACGGACACTTGCCTGCATGGCACCCCACATGGCAGCCCAACTCTCCAGCTAGAGCAGCGAGAGTGCCCACAGGGACCACTGAAGCCAACACATCTGGAAATTTGCTGTGTGCTCGGCCTGGCTCACCCTAAAATACCTCTCTGCATTTCAGAGCTGGTCCCCAAGCTTCCTGAGTCAGGAGGCACAGGTATGACTCCCAGCCACAGCAGGACAGCAGCCAGCAAGGCTCAGATCAGACCCCCTCAGCAAAGATCCTTACAGAGCACAGACTGAGAAGAGGTATCTTAGGTTTTTCTGTCTTACCTTGTAGTCGCTTTCTAGTGATTTAGTGCAAACTGAATAAAGGACCAGCTTTGCAGAAAGTTTGAATTATAGCTAATTGTGTTGAGTTAATTTTGGTCTTATTGAGCCCGTAGCACACTTTATTGATTGTAAACAGAGTAAATTTAAAAGCCAAACCATAAAAGCCTCAAGTCTACAGAAAGAAACATGGTATGTATGCTTACTAGCAGCATATCACTCATTCTAATTAAAACAAAAATACTGTGCTAATGGCACAGGGGCCTGAAAAGGTGTTGTTCAGAGATGGTGAGATGTTTGCTTTTGACTGAATAACACATGTGAACCACATCATCAGCAAATGTTAAGAGAAATCTGGATTTGCTGGAAGGAACATCCACAAGTTGTGGCTCGTAAGGATCTGAGCTGTGATAACAAGCATAAAGGAAGAGCTCCCCACAATGTGTTCCTTCTCAGTGCAGGAGTTAATGCTGCACTTCAGCTTGCTTTTCAATGAGAAATCCTATGACTGACTCGAATTTTCCTACACATTTCAAGGCAACAATTCGCTTAAAGGTTAATATTTATGCAAAAAAAATTTTTGCTCTGTGCTTAACGCAGAACACTTTAACACAGAAAGGAGACAATTCTTCTCATCTTCATTACAACAATAGTTATTGTAAAGCCTAATTTTGCAGGAACGCATCATTTTCAGTGTGTAACCCAAGCAGCACTGAATCCTCATATGACTGAGAATAAGCAAATCAGATTCAGACTGCAGCAGATAAACTGACCTAATGATAAAATTACATATGTTACACTGTGTAAAAATGCTAAAATGAAAGCAGGAATCACTTTTCCCAATATGCATAAAAACTTTAATTCTTCTAAAACAGACACATAAAAGTGTTATCAACCACTTCATGTTATGGTGTTACATGGCACATACATCTAAATTTCAAAAATAGTATCAGTGTCTGGAGACACATTTTTTAATTGATACAGCATGCAAGACAAAAGGCTTATGCAAAGATGGAAACTGGTAATGTACTTTGTATAACTTCCAGAATGCCCTAAACTTTTGTTTCATTCCTCTGCTGCAACCTCACTTCAGACAAATGGCACAACAAATCTCATTTACCAAGGGAAAAGTTCTGTTTCTGAGGCAGGAGAAAAGTTCCTTCTCTGAGGTAGAAGACTGTTGTACCACACACAGAGCAACAATCTACCTAGGCCATTTTTCTTGTTGGTTGGAGAATGGAACATATTTGTGGAAGCTTGCACTGAAGCAAAACATACTGAAATGATACTATAATGATCAAACTAACAGCACCGCAGAACTCAAATTTCAATGAAAGTTTCCCCTTGTAAAAATAGGAAACACATATGAAAGGCATAATATAAGTAAACACCTCCCCCCAGCCTCCAAAAAGTAAATAGACTGCAGCAAGCAATGACAAACAAGGATGATGTCTGCCCCTCACTTCCACTGGATCTCTAACATAAGAAAAAGTTTTATCTGAATTTCTTCACATGAATCAAAATCCTGCTAAAAGTAAGTAATGTATACAAACCAGCAGGCAAGCACTGACTGCAGTGTTCACACTGCTACGCTGAGAAGCACACAGTCTAACCCCACGTGACACTGAAGTACCCTGGGTAACATCACATGTCTCGTTCATGGGATCGACACATGTAAGGCATCCACCAGCATATAAAAAACAGACTATGTTCACAACTTGACCAACCACATCAAGCCAGCCTGAGCTCAACAAAAGTGAGGAGATGTCTAGGGAGATTTGCACATCCAACAACCAGATGCACTGCACTGAAAATACAATCCTTAATTGAATTTGGTGGAGGCAGGCAAAGTGCCTGTGCCTCCAGTCGGCAAGCACATCTTTGAACCGAATCAGGGCTGAGTTTGGGTCCTTCTGCTGTCCATATTTTTAAGAAAGCAAACTCTGTTCAGCCCTAGATATCAACAAAGTCCACACATTTAGCATGGTTCTTCCGCAACATCTCTCACACTAGGTTACTTCATAGAAGATGTAATCACCAATGGCCATAATTAAAATACTTACAAGCATGCATTATATTGTATAACTTTTACGATGAGAGCAGTGAGGAACAAGTTGCCAAAAGAGAAGCTGTGGATGTCCCATCCCTGTAAGTGTTCAGGGTCAGGCTGGATGGGCTTTGAGCAACAGGATCTAGTGAAAGATGTCCCTGCCTGGGACAAGGGGGGGTTGGACTAGATGACCTTTCAAGGTCCCTTCTAACCCAAACCATTCTATGACTCTATAATATACATATATCCCAAGAATGAAATGCCCTATGTGCCACAGCTTGTACCCACATTGCTATTACATTATAAAGTGATTGATTTTAGGAATAAGTTAGAAATACGAATTACTCAGAAAGTTTTATTACACTGTGTCTATAAATTTGATCATAATATTGTAGAATTTTTAAACAATTTCTAGCCACAGGTGAAATAGAATCTCTGAGAGACAGAGGGACTTTGGAGAGTGAATAGGTGAATTATGTCCATAGAGGACAGAGGCACACTGTCAAACATATTGCCTTTAGGAATGCTGAGGAAACAGCAGTCAGCAGCATTTTCAGACAAGACCATATTCTCCATGGTACCGGGATGCTAAAAGTGAAATGAAATCAAGGAGGGTGAAGAAAAAAAGAAAAATCAGCATGGCAAATAACTACACAGTGGAATTAAATTTCTATTTCTGGGTTACAAAGTGAAAACTTTTTATTAGAGTGCAACTGGGAACTCTGCATTTAACTCTTTCAGATGGCAAGTACTGTTCCCATCGTTCAAAATATAAATGTCACTAGCTAACCTGAAGGTTTGCTGTAAATCAAACCTGCACTGTATAAAAACTGTTATTTGTGTCCTAATGGGTCAAACAGAAGAGGTGCCCTCTCTAAAAGAGCTGGATACCAGATTCCCCTTTCATTGATTGAGGTTTCAACTCTGGGTGCTTGAGTTTATGACAAAAGAGTTCACAACACCGCTGGCAGGAAGTCGATAGTTTGATAGATACCCTTTGCAGTTGGTCCTGTCTCTAGCACTTTAACCACGCTTTCACTCTGACAGTTATTACTGCTGCAATAAATTCTTCAGTAAAACAAATAGGCTCTCTGAAAATGTATTAGCCCAGGCGCACTATTTTACTTAATATAACTGCAAGTCTTAAACAGGTAACTACTGTAGTAAATAGGCCAATATATTTAGAAAGAATCATGTGTGTGTATGTGCATTTACAGTAAGTTACCGAAAGTTCCCTTCAGATCAGGTTGCACAGTATTTATTACACCTTCAGGTTATACTTTTAAAATTCACAAAGTAACTGACAGTAACAAAGGCTTTAACAATCTATTTTATATGTTGCTGCAAGAATTCTCCCACAGTTTTCAAAATTGCCTGGATGTGTTTGCAGCCTAAATCCTTATGGTGACCCCTAGACCCTCTGGAGCTGTTGAAAAACTTTATCCATTTTGCTTATACTTGACCTTAACTGCTGTTCATCTTCCAAGAAATCTCAGTGCTATGGCTGTTTTCTTACAGGATGCTTAATAATGGTTAGCAACAGGTTCTGACTGGATCGGACAGGGCGAGTGATGGTGTCCAGAAATCATCACTGGGGTCCATAGGCAGCAGCAATTCACTCTCTTTCCCTCTCCCCCAGGCCATCTCTTTTAGGAGTGTTAGTCCCAGAGAAAAATTATGTAGATTTTGAATGCTGGCTTCTCATCAGCTATATTGCATGGCTTAATCAAAACAGTTTCTAAGAAAATCTGCAAACATTTGTCCACTGCCATCAATACTAACAGGCAAAATGAGAAAAGAGAGTTTTCTTTATTGTGTTATTGATGTTCTTCTATGGTTTTGGGTTTCACTTTTTTCTGTGTGCATTCATTAGCCATTTTTATTAGACATAAGGACTAGATAAATATTAAAGCTACTTTATTAGCAGCTATCCAAATTCTCTTTCAGAGATAAACTGTCTACATACAGAACCCTTCAGCACTCCTTCCTACTTCCAGAGACTTTGTGTCACTTAGGGGAGATGTCTTGAGACATCTATCCTTCAAGATTAAATGCATCCCTTCTGAGTGGCAGTTGCCACAATTGAAGTAAGCATTTACTGCTAGTGCTCAGCCATGCGGCTAACTGCTCTGTAGCTGGCTGTGGCCTCTCAAGGTGTAGGACATTCATGGGGGAACACTGGTAATTTTGTTTTACCCTGCAGGCATGCAGTTTCTGGCTACATTGTGAGGAAATATTGTTGAGTCCATGCTGAGATTGCTATGCCTGCTGCTCAGAGCTCTCATGAAAGGAACTAAAAGGATAAGAGCTCTCTTGACCTTTGAAGTCCACTTATTTGGGGTGATGGATCTCCCAGACATTTGCCAAAAAAAAAAAAAATAAAAAAAATCTCAAGCCCATTAGAAAAAAAAAGCAAGGATAGGCTGAAAAGAATGATCAAAATTCCATCTGTTAAGACAAAGAGAAAAAACATGTTTTAGCAAAAGTAGAAGTGGGTTGGCAAATAAAGTTCGTTTCCACAACATTATCCATAAAGGCTCTTAAAAGTCTCCTATTTCTTCCCATTCTATTCCTGCCACAACAAAAAGTTGTATTTTTTTCACTTCTTTGATCCCCATCTTTTTTTTTTTTTTTTAAACTAACCTGTCCTCCCTTCTTACCAGGGATCAAATCAGCCAAAACGTTGGCTTGTGCAGTGTAAGCAAGTGAAACCATGCAGAAAAAACAGATTCAGTCAAGCTCAGATATAATTCCTGGGACAATCTTTATGACCAGAAATCAAAGCAAAATATTACCAGGGGAAAAAAGAGGGGGAAAAATTAACAAAACTCCCAATGTCCAGGGTTCAATCTGATAATCACGTCCAGGTCGGCTAGATGGTTTCCTAAAAACATGGTTAATTTCCCAAACGCTGTCTGCCTCTGTCTCATAGAGACTTTTTTATCATTCCCCTACACCTCTCATCTGCTCAAGGAGAAGCAAGAACCACCTTCTGTGCAGTTAACTCCTTATTCACCAAAGCAGAAGAATGTCTTTAGTCAGTATACCATTTTACTACCCACGAACAACCATGTGAATATACAGTCTGAGTTACTGAGGTATTTGCCAGTTTAACCATTCTGCATCTGTGCTCTGACTCAAACCCTGAACTGGTTTGTGGAAGGTTTTAAAGGAGCTGTGACTGTCAGTTCTACAGCAATACAGCGCAATGCTGGTTGAATGTCTTGTTGCTCTCAACAGAGATTCACAGAAGGAACAAAAGTGATATGGCCCTAAAGGGAAAAGAGACAACAAACTCCTAATATATTGATCCAACAGAGGAAAATAACATCTGCCATAGTGGCATGAAAATGTCTGCAACTTTAATCCATTTCATTTTTCTAACAACAGCATTTTCAGTTACTATATTTCACAACTGGAAATCCATTTGCATTTAACAAGGTAGGATTCAGCTCTTTCAATCTTAGCATAGAGTACTATGGGCCTGAACAGAACCACAAAATACTTTGCCCCTTTTTATCTTTACATAAATTATGCTATTGTTTCCAGTATCCCATAATGCTTACACTGTCATGTATGCCCCAGGCAGAAAAGATGGAAGACACACTAGAAACCCCTGTTAAAATAATAAACATTGAGGCAGGAATAGCAAAGCATGAAGGGAATAATCATGCTGGTTAGGACCAAAGACTCATCAGACAGTGCAGCCCATAGAGGATTTGATGGTTCCAGTGGACACAAGTCTTCAAATCATCAAGGCCTCATCCCCCATGCCCAGCTTGAATTAATCCAAAGGATGACAGAATGACACATAGGAGAACCTGGTCAAAAACACCGTCCAAGACATAAAAGTTATAGAGCCCACCAGACAAGAAGAAAAAAAAAAATATTAAAAGTCTGATGGCACTGAACAAGGAACAATGGTCTTCCCTGGTAAAGCTCAAGGTCGAGATCTATAGTTGGGTTGGTCCTCCTCCAGCATTGGAGAACCTCAAATCTGCAGCAGAATCAGGGGAAGACTGAGACAATTTCCAGCACCTTGAAGGTGGCATTTATGAAGAAAAAGTTCCTGTGCAGCCTGTGGTGCTTTTTTCTGGTGTGAAAAAAAGGGAATCTAGAATAACATAAAAAAACATCTGTTTTATGGCAAAAGGAGGAATGTGACTTTATCTGTAACAAAAAAGAGAGGGGGTCTGAATCACCCCACAACCTCAACTTGAAAAAAAAAAAAAAATTTAAAGTCTGGTCAATACCAGATGGCTAAGGAAGATGAACCGTAGGGCAAACAAGCATACACGATACTTCCAGCTAATACTTTCCCAGACAACAACTGTTTTCAGTATGGAGACTTCCAGAGCTGGATGTGGTGTCTACATACTTAGCAATCTTCAAAGGATTTCTCTTTCATAAACTTGTCCAGTCTCTCTTGAACCTGTCTCAACATCCCCCAAAGAAACAGGGAAGAGAGGAAAATTGCTTATGTGCCTAAGACTGGGACAAAGGAGATGTGGGTTTGACTTCAGATTCTTCCTCTGGTTTATCTGTAGTTTAGGCACTGAGATCCAAAGATTCAGATTCATCTCACCTGTATATGAACTGCAGTAAGCCTATGCACGATAGAGAAGGAAAACTACGGTCAAAACTGGTTTGGATCTTGAAGAAGATCAATACAGGCCACAATCTGTCACATGACTCTTAGAACTCCCAGATGTTCTCTCCTATCTCTGTACACTTAGACTACCTATCAAACAGACATCCACAAAAGACCCAAACATTTTTTTGCTTTGTCCTCTGTGCTGGAATCACTGTGACAGCATGCTGTGGCAAGCTGTGATTCAGGGGATTCAGAAAAAGTTACTGGGAAAGCCAAAAGCCTCAGGAACTAGGTAAGAGCAGAAGATGAACTTCCCAATCCAGGTGAACAGCAATGACACATACTTCAGGGCTGAGGACTGACCATATTATCGCAGTCCCAGACACATCTCAGCCCCTCTCTACTGCACCAATATGCTCTCCCACACTTCTCTCTCCAGGAGAGAAGGTATTACTACGCATCCTTGACCACGTATGTGGGCGACTGGAATTTGAACTGACAAGATACAGCAATGAGACTGTGTGCTTTACTTCTCCATCAGTAAAAATGGAAGAGTAAGTCTTCAGTAACATTGACACTGTTTAGCTTTTATATTTAAATGAATGATCTGCCAAGACAGACACAGGTCTAGTTTTGCATGCTGGTACAAAGTTCCTTGGAAGGTTGTACTCCCTGTAGGAAAAAGCGTGAGTAGTCCCATGTCTCCAACTAGTTGAGTGACCTCAGACTGACAGCCCTTTTGGAACAAGTCCATCATTTGTTTTTATGTATGCATTTTGCATAAAACAATGGATTCGTACTGTCTGCTGGGATTGCTAAAATATGTCAAAAAGAAGATACTGCATCCAAGAGACTGATAGCTTCAAAGTTATAGTGGTGGAAATTCAATCAAATCGTATGAATGGATACATTCTTCAGACAACGACCATGGTTTCCTTAACTATCCAAAAAAAATACCTCATAACACAGAGCAATACTTGGACTCACCCTTTTTTTTTTTGTTTTTTGTAATAATTTCTTTGCTCAGTGTATGAAATTGAAGCTGCTTCTGATAGACTCATTCTTGAGGACTTCATCTATGGATTTAGTATTTTTCCCATTTGATTCTATTTATTCATACATGCAGGGTCAAGTTGGAAGAAACCAAGAGGACAGTTACCAGAGAGGTTTCCCCCCATCATTAGTATTTCGTCTTGTTCTTTTCTTAGTCTTGTCCTTCTTGCCAAAGGCCCATGCTCCCCTTCATGCACTTGCCCAGCCTTCCCAGAAGGAGACAAACTTTGCTATTCACATCAAGCATCAGCTTATTGATTTTTCTTCTATCTCTATGGAGATTTCTTTGCTGCAGAAAACCGGACCTTGGCTTTTTCCCCAGCCACACTGGACACATATTTGCTGACATGTCTTTTCAATTAGCTCAGCCCACAGTTGCACAGAAACAGGAAACCACCCTCAACCTCAAACCAACCCAGACTCCGGAAACCAGGGGTAGACAGAGGCGAGCTGCCGCTTCGTTAACAGCAGCCAGAGCAGCAAAAAGCAGTACTCGTGGAAGGACAACAGACCTTCTGTTGAGCTATGCTGTCCCGAAAGGCATTAGTTAAACTCATTGGTTATCCTTCCCACTTTGCTGCCTTAGAGCCACTTTAACTCAAGCAGGTAGCACTAGCTGCCCATTAGCTATGAGTACGTTTTCACTGAAGTCACACATAGTAACAAGTTTACTGGTATGAAAGGACGAGCAAACCTCTTAAGGTCCTCATGGCAGTGTAGCCAGGACATTAGAGCTCAATGCGGAAAAACATATCCAGCCACTGAGGAATATCCAGCTGTGGCTAGGCAGCTGTCTAACAAACTAGAATGTCTCATTCCTACATCAGCTTAAAAGTAGCAGGAACACTACATTACACTGCCTTCTGGTATGTAGATATACTCTGAGAGATGAACAGAAATACTTGTGGGGAAAACTTCTGTCATTCTCACATAACCACCTCTAATGGGTTCTTCAATCCAGAAACTAAATTTAGCATGGTAACATTTCAAGCTACTTTATTTTTTAAAATAGTCAACACTTAACCTAAGAAAACACCTCACAGAAAATTTTGCCAAAAATCAATGTTGCTAATACTTTGCTGAACCAGCATTTTTAGGGAAAATATATATACATGTATGTAAGTAAATTCTAACTAGTGTTTCTGGTGGACTGCAGATCTGGCAAGACTGTGTTGCAACCTAAAAAGAACAGATGTGAGTGATGATAGCACAAGTAGCAGAGCATGGGAGGCAAGCATTGCTTAAGAAAAGAGAAAGCGGTGTAATGGGAGTAATGTCACCGTTAACAACATCCTTCCACTTGGTAGTCTTCACACCCGCTGCAAACGAGTGTGATCTATCAGGATATCAGGAGTGGCACAACACAGCTGACCCCTGTCTCTGGCTTTGGACTTTGGAAGCCAGGTCTCCAACTGGCTTTCTAGCTACGCCGCTCTGAAAGATAAAAATCAATTATTCTCATCGTCACAAACAACCCGTCAAACAAGAAATACTTTTTCTACTCATACAGTAGTGAATGCCATTCTTTGCTTGCTGATAGGTGCTCTTTAGTAATATAATGCATAATGCAACCCTAACACCCGAAGCAGAGAAGGGTGGAGGAATATTCTCTTCTTGACTTGCAGTCACCAGTTCTGTGATATACCCTATGCAAGGCACCCCAAAAGGCACACATATCTCCCAGCAGCCTCCACCATTCTGTAATAAAGATTACTCCGTCATTAACAGCTATGGGGAGCTTTAGCTGCACAGTAGGATCTGGATCCAGGCCTAATTCCACAGTTTGGATCAAGATCCAACAGGTATTATGGATTAGAGGCCATTCAATTCATAAGGACCACATTTTTTCTGAGATATGTAGTCAGACTGGCATCTAGTGGGATTTTGAAATGTGCCTAGGAGCCTAACTGGATTTCTGAAACCCCCCTTCAGCACTGATCAACAGTTTTTGGTGGCTAAAAACTTCCAGGCTGGCACGTGGTTTTGATTTGTAGTCAATCTTCTGCTAGCAGAGCAATTCAAATCTAAAGATTCAGTTCTTTTTTCTCTCTCAACTTGACTTGTATTTTTATTTGGAAAAAGAAGACTGTATTGCTCTTGGACAGAGCTAGGAGTGGCAGCTGAATGTGGTAAACGAGACAAATGCATCAGCTAACAGGGTGTTTTTTTTAGAAACTTCAAGTATCACTTGAGAGAAGATTTGGCACAACATGTTTTTATACAAGTACCACGTGTTGGATAGTTTGGTGTGAATATGTTCTCGGCAGACATAGAAAGTGACAATACATGCTTTACCTCTCATTTCCCTGGGGAAGTAGCCCCCCGGATGACAAAACAACGCTGATGTTGTTGATCATCTGAGACGAGAATGATCATTTCCAGAGACTTTTATTGGCCTGATCTGTGTCAGAGAATGACATTAAAGCTTATTGGTTACCACTGTTTCAATTAAGAGACTTAGCCTGCAGGTGTGTCAGGTTTATGGCGTTTAGGTAAAAATATTGACTATTTTGTTGATGCTTCATCTTCACATGCAAATTAAGGAAGAGGAAATGTGGTTATAACTAGAAGCACAGTCAGAAAAGAACATGGATGTTAGGTGCATATATAGATAGCATCTGTTTGCAGATTACATATTTCTTCTAAGCCCTTTATTCAATAAAACCTCCTTCACTGGCCACGTGACAGTCTCCATAGGATTCTTATGTTGAAAAATAAAAGTGGTTAAATAGGTTTTTTTAATTTTATTTTTATTCATAACATTTTTAGTTGCTTGTGATTAGGAAAAAAAGTTTGTTCAATGGCTTTTAAAAAAAATAGTTTGTGTTTGCATCTCTTGATGTGGGATGTTATATTAAATTATTCATTATTACAGAATGGAAATTAATTATTGTGTATGAAATCCCAAACACATATGGTCACAGTGCTGGTTAGATCTGCCTCCTGCTATGCTTTAGAGATTCAAATTTGGAGGTAGCATGTTATTTTCCATGCCAAGACCACCTATGGTTTTCAAGATATAAGTATCTGAAAATTAGCATTTTCACACTGTGCACTTGTTCCAGCTTTAGTATACATTGACGACTACCATCTTGTAACTACATGTACTAGAAAGGATTTAGCAATCTATAAATGTAATTTAAGTTCTGAAATTCACTGACTGACTGCATTTTGTACATCTACCTTTAGCACTATGTAACATCAATCTCTCCTTTTGAAATCCCTCAGAATGTCTCTTGACTGATAGCAGTGATTGGCATTAATTAATTTCAAGGGTCAGTTGTGAATGATTGGTTTGTCATGGTCAAGGACTGAATTATATACGATCAGGAGAGCGTGCTGAAATGGTCAGTCATTCAGTGAAAATCAAAGAACATAAGTTCAGATGGAAAAGAATTCACAGCGGCTCTGTTTATGAATGCAGCCAAGCCACTTTACATCTGAAATTAAGGGGGTTTAGTCATGAAACTACTCTTAAGGAAACAGCCCAATCTCTGTATTTTTTGCTGTGAAATGTATAAAGGAAAAATTCTATTTCTTTCTGAAAATTTCAAGGAAAGTCCTACTCAAAAGATTCAGAAAATCTGTTATTTATTATGTATTAACAGAAGAAAATCAGATTAATTCCTGTTACTGTAAAACAAACTTTTATTCTTAACTCTTCATTAATGCATTCATTATATGCTATCAAAATTTTAGGAGAGATATTTCAGATCAGCAACAAAAGATAGTGATCATTGTTGTGTTGGCAGTTTTTTATGCTTGCCATTATATTGATCCAACTTCTTATTCCATTTTTTTCCCCCGCAGCTTGTAACTACAAGGGAAGTGAAAAGAAAATAATATGCTCGAGAGAACAATACCTTTTACCTAAAAATCTCATTATTTTTTTGGTAACTTACATGTTGATAAAGATTAATGTTGGAAGTATTTTAACCAAACACATCAATGAATGATCGTTACATGCAGCTTTTATAATAATATAGTAAATATCTAAACTCTTAAGTCAGCACCTAAGGGAACATATGGAGTAGCCATATTGGGGAATATCTTTGTAGACAAGTATTTAGAAACCTGCTAGATATTGATGGCCAAAACGGTAACCCAATTTACTCACCCTAACATCTGAATTAGTGCTGGTGCAGACTAACAAGTATTCAGTAATAACATAAATATTTTTTTAAAATACATTCATACATTTGTCTTATTTCATGTATCTTACTAGTTTTCTAGACATAGGAAGATACAACATTTATCAATCTATACGAGCACTTGATTCACCATCATAAAATATCCAGCATTTAGTGCAATACATTTTAATGCATAGCAACTATACATGGACTATGCAGAAGACCAAAAATCTTACTAATTTAGAGTAAATTTTACTTCTTTGTAACTCTCTTACATTCAAAACTGGAATCATATTTCCAAGAAAAATGAAGGCCAAGCAGTGCAAAAAGTCTTAATATTCCAGTGAGTTGGAAGCATATATACTTTGCTCTTTTTTCTGTCATAGACATGAAGGACAGCAGGCTATATATAGTAGAATAAAAATTTTATTTTATAGGATGAAACTAAACTTTTAGGCAGACAATAAGGTACTGATGGACTAGAACAGATTTTGAGGTAGGCATCTTGGCTGAATATTTCTGGGCTTTCAGAGCAGCAGCCCATTGAACTTGAAAGGTCAGTTTAAGTGATTAGGAATTTAACAGTAAACTAAGGTGTAATAGGTGCATCAGCTTTTTCCAACCAATCCATTGGAAATGTTAGTAAGTAGGTAGAGATGAAAAAGCAGAATGCAGCTGTGCAGCAGGAACACACAAACCATAGCTATGGACAGTCCCATTAAATACACTCCTAGTGCTACCCATGCAAATTAGCACAGTCTACATCTCTAAGGACTCAGCATCAGGAGTAGTTGAAAGAGTAACGATTTTCATCAGATACAATATTCTGCCATTCATGAACGTTCTAGCTTACAAAAGCTCACAGGGGAGAAGAAAAGCAAGAAAATCTAGCATGAGTGTTCCGCTCAAAAACTAAGAGGTTTCTTTGTAGCTGATATGTCTCACCTAATCAATCAGGCAGATAGATCCACAGTATTGGCCAAGCCTTGTTAGCAGGAGGCACCACTACTTTTGGCATTGCACTGTGACCTTATGAAATTCGTTGCTGGTGCATCCCAGGATCCAGGGCTCAGTCCTGCCATTGCAGGTGCAAGTAATGCATTACAGTGGCAGCATGGGCTGTGGCACCAGGAACCAGGGAACCTGCCCATGCAAAGTGTGCACATCAGAAAGCAGCACTACTTCTGCCTCCTCTGTAATCAACACAAGTAATTTGTCAGGTAAATATGCTCCAGAACCATCAACAAAAAGCACCCTAGAAAAACAGATCCTAAATATAGAGTTAGAAATCTTGGCTCTAGCAAAGCCATCTTCAAAATTTTCTTTGACTTCAAAAGGGATTGTGGCCAGAATTTTATAAGGACTTTGTCATGCTCATGCAAGATGTGAGTATGGATCTACTGAGGTAAGGTGATTTTTCACAGTCCATTACTAATACTGAATTAAGCAGTACTAGTTCTCCTGATTTTATTCAAGCCTTATGCTATCACTACTTCCTTTTCAGTCATAGATTACAAATTCAAGAGGATTCTAACATAAATCTCACTTATCCTTACTTAAACGGGCATTGCTTCTTTGTTTCTTTGAATCCTAGCCTTCATTGTTGCTGAGAAAACTCTGAATATGTGGTCTAAATGCAGTCTGAGGGCTAAAACCACATTAGAATAATGCCAGATAAATAGTTGTCTAGTACACCTTGTTGACAATAAGACAGTCCTATGAGTTGAGAACTTTTAGGGATAGTAATGCCACCATTAACTTGCCACAGGAATGAGAATAGACCCGTGAAGTGCAAAATTTCACACCATTTCACTCTCAAGAAGCTGTAAGAATGGGGCCTATGACAGTGAGTGGCACATCAGTGTTCTCGAGAATGTCACGGTACACGTATCTAGCATTGTTTGTAATAAAAAATCATAAGTATGATAAATGCCAGCTCTTCCCATCTGCTCCTCAAATCTAAACAGATCCAATTTCTTAAAGATGTTGAGCTAAAGTGGACCTTCTGTATTTGTAAACTAAACTGGATATCAATGGATTTAATTTTATTAAGTTACAGTTTTAAATTAGATCCTTATTAGTTTTAAAAACATAGGGACCACTGTCATCATAATAGTTTCATAATACAGGTGTATTTCATAAGACAGGTACACAGCTTTCATTAACAACAAAGATGGGAGTGGGTGTTATTTATTAATCCAATAACACCTAAGTCCCAGCCATGGTAGGCTCTCAAACAGACTAGGATCTGTACAAATATAGTACTTCCAATCTGTGTATGGAAACCATGCCATCAATAATCGCACACATTTAGAATATTCAGTAAATATCAAACTTCCATTAAAGAATCAACGATGGACAGCAGTGCTAACAAATATGGAATGAAGAGAAGAATCAGGATTGCATGGCCATCAGCGGTTAACCAGGTGAAGAAAAATTAAAATAAATAAGCAGTGTTTGTCCACAGTAAATTTTATAGCAAAACCACCTCTCCTTTCAAAAAATTTAGAATATCATTCACTATTTATAAGATCACATCTGGCAATTTTGTTCTTGATACCTCGTAAATACAATCCAAAATAGTTTAATCTGACAGTAAAGTCACTCAATTGTCTAACAAAGTGATACAATATAATTTAAAATTTACAGAAAGCCTTCCATTGCCTTCAATGGGGATCTGAAAGCAAGGAAGATTTAATCAAAATACAGGAATGTTAAAAGCTGGGCTTGCTAAACAGTTAAGGAGTAAGTACTTGGTGAAGGGATCGAGTGCACCCTCAGTAAGTTTGCAGATGACACCAAACTGGGCAAGAGTGTTGATCTCGTTGAGGGCAGGTAGGCTCTGCAGAGGGACCTGGACATGGGCCAAGGCCAGTTGTATGAGGTTCCACAAGGCTCAGTGCCAGGTCCTGCACATGGGCCACACCAGCCCCACACAGTGCTACAGGCTGGGGCAGAGCGATTGGAGAGCTGCCTGGTGGAAAGGGACCTGGGGGTGCTGGTTGACAGCCGGCTGAACATGAGCCAGCAGTGTGCCCAGGTGGCCAAGGCAGCCAACAGCATCCTGGCTTGTATTCGAAACAGTGTGGCCAGCAAGACCAGGGCAGTGATCGTCCCCCTGTGCTCAGCACTGGTGAAATCGCCCCTCAAATACTGTGTTCAGTTCTGGACCCCTCACTACAAGAGGGATGTAGAGGTGCTGGAGCATGTCCAGGGAAGGGCAAGAAGCTATTGAAGCATCTGGAGCACAAGTCTTATGAGGAGCAGCTAAGGGAACTGGGGTTGTTTAGTCTGGAGACGGGAAGATTCAGGGGGGACCTTACGACTCTCTGCAACTCCCTGAATGGAGGTTGTAGGCAGGTGGAGGTCAATCTCTTCTCCCGGATGACTAGTGACAGGACAAGAGACAATGGCCTCAGGTTATGCCAGAGGAGGTTTAGATTGGATATTAGGAAAAATTTCTTCACAGGAAGTGTTATCAAGCATTGGAGCAGGCTGCCCAGGGAGGTGGTGGAATCACCGTCCCTAGAGGTGTTTAAAAAACACATAGATACGGTGCTTAAGGATACGGTTTAGTGATGAACTTGGCAGTCCTGGGGTTGGACTTGATGATCTCAAAGGTCTTTTCCAGCCTAAATGATTCTATGATTTTACGATTCTACTGAGTATAAGAAACCATGGTGATGGACACATTAAAAATACCTGAGGCAGAGAGACAGAAATGGGTTGATAGGTGAGTAACAAGGTCACATGGCATCAGTCCACAGGTAATGTGTTTTAGGAGACAGCTTGTGCCTGGAAGCATGCAGTATATTGTAAGGAGGTTTTTTTTTCAGAAAAGCTGGTGTATTTCCAAACATTGGTGGAAAGCAGAAACAGCAAGAGTGGGCCAGCCTCCCACAGTTCACATCTGATCCACTGAGAGCAGGATTAAATATGATTGCCATAAACACTCATCTTGTCTATTAACATATAAACTGATGGCAATATGTATAAACAAAAGTAGCTGTGTGTCAGTCATTTCATCAGGTATGGCAACTTTATTAATTTCGTATGTACACAAGGACAGAAGTTTACCAAGGAGAGTACAATTTCTGCTAGAGTAGGTGCATTCTGATCTTTTTTTCTTTTCTCAAGAGAAAATAACCCAGCTTTAAAGGCTCACAATACTAGTTTAATAAAACAGCAAGCTCTGCAGGAAGAATGATCAGGCATTAGGTAGTGATCAAACTAATGATCAGGCAATGTCGGTAAGTGGAGAACTATCAGTCCACAGTTGACATGAGAGTTGCAAGGAGCCTACCCATCCACTTTCACCCTATTTATTTAAAAAACTCTAATAGAGGCAGTGCAGACCAGTGCCACCATATCAGCAAACTTAGGGGGTGACAGCCCATGTTGAAAAGCGAAATAACCTACAATTTGCTCTGTTAGTACTTTGTCAGCCAAATAGAGAGCAGAGTGTGCAGACAGTTTCTAATTCCAATACCAGCAGGTTATGGCTAGCAATCAGTCAGGAAAAGACGAAGGTTGAGAGTCTACCTGCATTTACCCAGACTGCCACATTCTCAGGACAGGGGAATATGAGCTAGTAACAGAAGTTATTTGCCTGGACTTTTTTTCCTCCGCTGTATTATACTGATTGTGCTGTCTTGGATACAGTAGTTCGTTTATTATCAAGTTCACTAAAACAAGGACTTCTAATATACAATGTACTGGGTTTGAACCTTTAGTGCATTTTCACTATGATTTTTAAACAATTACTGCATCCTTCTTTCAGTGTGCTTTGTATCAAAAGTATGTTTTTAAATCAAGACTGATTGAGTTTCACTTTTCTGATTAGGAGAGCTTTAAAATTCGGGCAGAAGGAAGCTGTTATTTTATAACTTTCAATGGCCAAACCATACTATAAATTTAAAATGAGAAATCTCTCTTGTGAGTCTTATAGGACACCATATCTTCTCTACTTTCTACAAATGATGCAAAATATTTATATGGACATTGACTGCATATTCTAACAGATAACAACAAAAACCTACAGTGCGTGGGGGCACCCTGCATACAAGCACTGCCAATACGACACAGGAGAGGTTTCATTATTATGGTTCATCATTGCTACTGCTGGGATTCAGCACAACCTTTTGGATGTTAAACTGCATTGGACTTGCTTGTTAAAAGTTGGCGCTCCACAGAAATAGATAAAACTCTCTGTTTTTTTAACCAAGAATGAATTATGGTTCTATCTATGCTGGTTCCATGCTATCTAAAAAATACTAACATTTTTAAGTTCTGTGAGGAGCCCGAAAAATTGGAGCAACAAAGCAAGAGATTAATGGATCATTTTAAGCCTTTAATGAGAATGAGGGTACATCTTGGACACAGGTCATAAAACTGGCTCAAGACTGACAACAATGCATAATGACTGTGCAAAGGAATCCCCATTATCAACCTAATAGTCAGGAAAAGATAGATTAGGATGGCACAGTGTTCACATGTGGCCTCTTGGGGATCATTTCTTAAATGAATTCTTAACACGCAATGCTGTAAAAAGATGATTTGTTGAGACTCGAGGACGATTTCTGTCTCAGATATTTCAATGGTTTTAGCATGGCTGATGACATATTTCCTCCTTAGGTTGTGTACCCAGAAAAAAAGATAGAAATACATTAAAAGGCAAAAAAGCATAGTTTAACAAACTGAGCATCTTACACTGTATTCATCAGGCTTCATATACTGCAGGGCAAAAATACACATTGCATTAAAGCTTTGAGAGACACAAAGAGAACTGCTGAATATAGTTTTTCCCTACCAGGTCTGCTGAACTTATAAGAATCAGAGTCAGAAAATTCATCTGTGACCCCATGGCTGGAGCCAGTCTTCATTAATCCCAATGGCTGTCATTAATCATGTGAAAATCCTTAGTGCATTTGTCCCAGTTAAAACCTGAAGGTTTTATATGGTGAAATGATGACATAGGCACTGCAGACAGAGAACAGCCTATGATGTTAAGTTACAGACTCCACTGGAAGATGTTATCCATGTATTAAAAAAAAGAAATCTTCCTGTCCATTCTGGGATGGTACCTGCCAAAAGAGCACCAAAAGACAGCACACCATATCTAATTCTCTGAGGATTTTTCATGAAAGGATAAAGAAAACAAAGATACTGACTTTGTGCCACCTTTCCCAAAGCAGGATGGCATAGCAGGACTACAAATTACTTCCCACATCTTTATGTGGATTAACAAAGGACAAAAAGAAAAAGTTGGTTTGTATTCATTCCATCATGTAAAGGCCAATAATTACCTGGGCCACAGTTGGCACAGAGAATTGAAATATTTAGCAGAGATCAGGCTTATGCAATCATACTGCTTATTTACCATCTGTTTCTCCTCCTCGTAATGACTTTGAATCTCATGAACAGTTTCTTTGCCCACGTCACCCACTGACTTTGAGCCTTCAGTGATGAATTTCTTCCCAGTCTGACATACTTGTTTCATCCCAGTTCAGTTCCAAAATTAATTAGATTTCATAAGTTTTTTTGAAAATCAGCACCTCAACAGAGGAGACCATATCAATTCTCCATGGAGAGATTTCCTCTTGTAGCTTGACACTGGTTGTAATATGTTGCTGTCCTCTGGTCATCTAATAGGTCAAAAAAAGATCAGTAGTAAACCAAAGAAGTAATAGGGATCTTAGGGGATTTAAAGATACTGCTGCAGGAGGTGTTATAGGAGGCCCAAGGGTTATATGAAGTTTTTGCAGGGGGTAAAGCAGGTAGCACTGTAGCACAGCATATACACCTGCAAAAAAACCAGGATCCTTTAATTATGCTGCTAATATAACATTTGCTTTTCTTTTTTCAAATACCAAACACACACTTCTATGAACCTAAGTAAGGGTGTGGAGAGACCTCCAAAACCTTTTTTTTTTTTTTTCCCCCATATATACAATAACATCAAACCCATATGACTTGTCAGTTGGCTGAGCTGGGATGCATTATACAAGAGACCAGAGTTTGGTGTAGTGTATATGTTGCTCTGAGTCAAAGTCAGCTAATGTCAATGGGGCCCCATCTGCTGCCTTTAGCAGACTTTGGATCAGGCTCATTGCATACTGATAAATATAAAGCAGAAGGGGGCCTTGAATTCTCATTCTGATTTATGCTGAGTAATTGAATACAAATATAAAGACAATATAAATAACTTTAGAAAGGTCACTTGGCTAGTCAGCCTAGGAATTAAATTTAGAAGCCTTAGGTAAATGCTTAGACTACCAGAGAAAACACTTAATTTGAAGGCATCAGACAACTGTTTTATCATTATTTTTTTTTAAGAAAACCAGGCATCATTCAAAATACACTCTTTTTTTTCTTTTTTTTTTTTTTTTGCATTCCTAATGTAGTAAACAATCAATAGGGTTTTTCAGTTCTTTTCTTATGGCCTGATCCTCCTATTGATCTCAGCTCGAAGACAGTCAAGTATCACATATATAAGGACAGACAGACAGCTTTAATGAGTTTCTGTATCAGCATCATCTATGATATATGCAAGATTATATAGAGATCTAGGAACAGTATCTGGCAATCATGTGCTGCTGCACAAGAGTGGATGGAGACAACACTCAGCTTACCAGTGTGACCCACTAAATACCCTTTGGCAGTAACATATGAACCCATCTGTTAAGTAGTCCAAGGAATAGCGTGCCAACGTCTGGATGTCATTTCCAGAGGGAAGAAAGAGAGACATAAATACAGGTGTGTTTACTTTCTGTTTTGACTCAACTGTTTGTCTTCTAAGAGTCACAAGATTTTGTCCAAGCTGGATGGTTTATTCGGTTCATTCTTGCATATGTTTGAAGATGACTTGTTCCCCAGCAATTACACCTAAATCCTATGTATGTACCAAGGATAATGAAGTCAAAAGCATCAGACCTCTTCTCCAGAATATGTTAAGAAGGAGTATTGCTAGAAGCATGATAACCGCACAGGTCCTGCTGAGGCTAACTTAGCTTACTGAAAGGGTTGAACTGGGATTGCAGAGTAGCTAGTCTATGTACTAATTAGGTTATTTGTATTGATAATATACCATGGAGAAGCTGCAGTCTAATCACCAAATTCATAGCTGAAAGCAACACAGGAAGACAGCAGCAATCTTAGACCAGAATAACCCAGATTTTCCAGTTTCTATTCCAGTGCTCCAGCTACTAGACAGTCACTCATAATTTTGAGTTTACATTATTAGATTCTCTATGTTGCTCACAACAATGAAATCCAAGCATCTATTCCCTATTACTAGCAGAACTATAGTTTACTGATCCCTTCTCTTAACAGGGAAATATAGTTGAAGCGCAAGTCCGCAGTCTTGCCTACAAATTTAATTATAATCATATGAAAGTCCCATTAAGGAAATGACACTTTCAAGGTTAAAGCTAAGACCATGTTTGTTTACAAGATTTACTTTTGACTTTGCAATACATACCTAAAAAATCCAAAAGCCAGACCATCATTCCTTCTATTTCATCTACACAAAAAACTTGTTCCTACATGTCTAACTGCACCTGTTCCAACTGATACAATATATGAAATTACTAATTAACATAAAAACTTCAGTGCAGCCATTGAATACCCTTGAACAATTTAAAAGGAAAGAATGTAGCCTTTCAATCCCATCAAATTCATTTCACCTTAAACTATGTTCCTGGGTGCCTGGCAGTTGGCTGTGAGGAATTATGTAGGTCTGTCTTTCAGGGCAGCAAGCTATTGCTCAGATCCAGGGGTGCACGTAGTGTGTTACAGAAAGGAGCGCTGCTTTGCCTAACTGCACTTTCTATGCCACGCACAGAAAGGTCACAGCACATGCAGTAGGAAAGGAAAGAGAGAGGGAAGGATAAGAGAAGTGACTACAGGAATCTGGTGTCTTATTTGCCCTGCCCCTTAAGAAATAGTTTTTTTGGGTTTAGGGAAAGGTGGAAGTACCTAGAGCTGCAAAGAAAGGGGAAACAGTGCCTGGGGCCAAATTAAAGCAGTAGGGAGCAAGCAGCTGGTGTTTGCGGATGGACAGGAAATGGAAGGAATCCAAGATGCTTAGTCAGAATCCAGCCTTTGGCAGAAAAAAATGTTTTATTGCTGCTTTATATTCTTTAAATAAAATGGATAGGGTAAAACCAGGAAGAACTCTGCAGTTTAAAGATGTCTTCAGTTCACCTGACTCACAATATCATTTGTGGTACAGAAATTTGGCAGATTTGAAGGTGAAAAAAAAATGTTGCAGACTCATTTTCTATCAATACATTCCCTTTTAATTGTCTGTGATGCATGTAAAAGGAACAGTATGTGGGTTGTGAAGAAAGTGACTGCCACAATACATTGCACTTCTGTGTTTCATCCTATCTACAAACCCAAATAACTCAACTATCCAAATCTTTTTAAGACAGTGCATCTCACCTGTGTGGAAAGGAACGTGGATAGAAAATTACTCAGACACATCAAGGAATACAGCCCATTCTGCTTTGACTTACAAAAATATCGTTATTAACACAACTGATAATTGAACAAATATGAACATATTTACCTCCCTAACAGCTCTGTGATATAGGCAGTGTTGAGTCACATTCAGCATCCCCCTCAGTACATATATGCAGCATGAGCTTGATCATTTCCCTCCGTCTTACAAATGGGGAAAATAAAGTAAAAGTAAGTGACACAGAGTGCTGGAAGGAAATCTGAGCCAAACTAGGACAAAAGCATAAGCAACCATTCCCTTTTCTATCTTCTTTGCAATAAACTTATTTCTGTTCATTCCTGCTTTGTTAGAAAAATAGTAAAGTTTTAATTCCATAACCCTGGCTCACACAAGCAGTCCTTTTGCAAGTAGAAGCATCCCATCACTTCAATTAAATTAGCGCTGCTATATGATAGAATTTTTAAAAAGGGTCCCAGGTGGAAGTCACTGATGGTGGAAGTTGGTCTAGTGCCACCAAAGGAAAATTTTTGTACCATTTTCCTTGTTACTAAAAACCACCCATGAAATTAAGATATGGCTTCCTAGAACCCACAGCAGTGTGTTGCAGATTGTAGATTAGAAGTTCTGCACAATACTGCAGTCTCCACTTTATATTAAACAGATTAAGAACATGATGCCTTGATCTTTACCTGGAGTGGGACAATCACCATTTTCTGTAACATGCAACCAAAATTATCTGCTCTGCTCTTTGGAGTCATACCACAGCATGGCTGGGACAGGGAACTTCAGGAATACTTCACTGTATACATTTTAGTAAAGCCATCCTATTTCTGTAAATTAAGAGTCCTCGTTTTCTCCCTGATAGATGTGCAGGCATGCCTCACTAACAATTACTGAGGGTCACAGGCAAACAATTTCTACACCTACTGTACATACTAATTGTCATGAGAAATTATATTCAGAGCCTTCTAAGCTTCCCGTTTGCAAACAATGATCTGTATGATAATAATATCTCTATAGCTTACAATGCATACACATTAGCCTGGTGAATACACAGCACAACTTTCCAATAGAAGTCAGCATTGATCATCAAAAGTTTATTCCATGCTTCATAGCTGGGAATAAAATGCTTGGCATGTTTTTATCAACAAAATAGCCATTTTCAGTGCCTCTGGCTGCATATTATTCCTGACTAAATGGACATGCTACAAACCTCCTACATTCCAGCATATGGCTTTCTTGCATGCTTCAGGAAGAGAAATTAAGCAGTCATAAGCATTAATAGTCTCTATAGTGCTAATTCAAGAAGATTTTGTAGTATTATAGCTCATAATATGGTTGCTTCAAGAGACGCCTCTTTAAAAACCAGAATATTTTTACATTCAGAATTAAGTATTATTTTCTCCCCATTTCTCATAATCCTTTAATATGGCAGACGTGCACCTGATCATGCTGTTTCCCATACTGCAAAGCATGTTTGTATGCTGTTAAGCGCTAATGCACTTCATGTATATGATACCTGTTCTGCCAAGTTGCCTCTCTTTCTCTATGCATGCTGCAAGAACATCTTTAATGAAATAGTTTTCATTAACAACGCTTTCAAATGTGTATGCTATCTGTAAGAAAAAAAAATTCATTTTGCTTTGGGTTAAACTCAGCTTTAAATAACTGTATTATTAAACATATCCCACTCCCCAGGCAGAGGCACATGCCTGCATATATACACATAACTACACATGCACACGTACACGCACACAGAGCAGAGCAGTGCCTTTTCCTCTGAGTATTGTGTGTCCCCTGTAGGCCTTTAATGCTTGAGGCTAAAATGCTAAAATACTGAAAACAGGTGTACCTTGACCCTCTGAAGATCTGATAAGATCTGACTGGATCAAAGGCCAAGGTCACTAGAGTCATGAGATTGGCTGAGTGATATTATTTTTGTCATGGTTCCAAACTGTTGAGAGGTAGGACTCTGATTCTGGCACATGAGAATCAAATGATATGATAGTTTAGTTATTAAATATGACAGATAGAAAAAGCTGTATGTTGCAGAGCTACTCTGTGATTAGTACCCTATATTTTACAATGTCACTGCTCCGAATGCTGTAATACTTCCAAAACTCTTTCAAGAATGAAGCTTTTTGAATTTAAAAAGAAACAATAAAAGAAGATACAGATGAAATCTGGTAACAGCTCTGTAAGATTTCACACTTATTTTCCCAAACAGCATTCTATTTCAATAATTCAACTGTAAAACTAGTTCTCTACTGCCATTTTTTCCTTAGGACCATCTTTAAATCTTTTATTTTATTTTATTCTAATCAGAGAGATGAATAAATTTCTATGGAGCATTAGAGGAAAGCAAAACAAGAAAAGTTAGCTCTTTCTCATTTTCTTGTTATGCTTGCGTGTAGATGCAGCAATTTAAACCCAGCTGTATTCCCCCACAGGTAACCTATCCCAAGGATTAGGGAGGAACCCCACCAACAATAAAAATGCCCATCTCACACATGTATCTCGAATACTATCTTTTTAATGTAATCAAAAGCAGAGTAGCTTGATGTTTAGCATGGCATATCTCTAACTTACACTATCAGTTCATGCATCTGTAAACTGGATATACATTTCTCTGTCACTGATGCTTTGCAAATGTTTTTAAACTGCTTTGAGATCCACTGATGAAAGACATTTTAGTAGCATGCAGTATCATTGACATGGGCATCTTGAGTGCCTACTTGCATTTTGAAATTGCAGTCTTTTGTCTTCCGAAAAAGGCCTAAAACCCTAATTAAATTGGAAGATTTTTGTGGGCTGAGGGATTGTACAGTATTAGGTAAGTTAGCAACAAACCCATCAAGTAGTCCAGGGGGAAAAAAGTAAAATGCAATCAGGTAATCTTACAATCAGCAGATAAAAGCTAAATAGAAACATATTACATAGCCTGTAACTATAATAGGCTAACACTGCATTATTTCCAAGACATAACTGCTACATACAATCAGAAAGAAAGCGAAGAACCATGAAATACTCAGTGAAAATGGGATAGGAAGGAAGAACTTTCATTCAAAACTTGGGATTTTCTATTGTTTCTTCTCAGAGAACAGATGATTACATGTTACAGATAATAAAAACGATGATACTGAGACATGTCTGAACGGGCAACAGTTGCTACTGTACTTAAGACTAGAGCTGGAAGGAATGACTGTTTCTGTTTTGAGTAGAAGTGGGCCCCCTGGTCTCTAAGAATGTGTGCATGATGTATAATAGATACCTGTCTGATATAATTAATTATATTTTTCCTAAATTTAACATTGCCTGGAGGGTAAAATCATTTTGCTTGGTGAAATCCCTCATGCCACACAAAGTCTGTGTGCAAGCTAGATTTAATTGCTGTGATAAAACCACAAGAAAGACCAGGTTTGCATTAAATCTATAACCACATCTAGTGAAGAATAGCTTTAATCACCTTTGAAATGGTGACCACAAGATAATTAAAGGGAAAGTGTTCTCATTAGTAATTATCCAGGAATATCAAATCTCAGTTTATCTTGAAGCCCAATTTAAAATGGCTTGGCATGGTTTTAATTTTTTCCTCTATTTCTGAGGTTATGAAGCTCCTAGAATTTCTTCTGTGAGGGTGGGAAAAAAATCAAGTTTGCCCTGTGCAATTCCACAATCCACTGTCGTGCTTCATTTCCTGGGTCAGCGCGGGTCAGCGTGAAGATACCAGCTAACAGCAGTGACAATGACACCTTTACCATTTTTACATTCAGGACAAGCTGAAAACCGAAGTTTTTCATTCTCCCTAAAGCCACCAATGCTGGTGTTGTTACAAGATAATGTATCTTCTCGCTCCTATCACTAAATCCTCTTCAGTATAGTTTCTCTTCTCATGGTAACAAACACTTGATTTCTTGCAGAAATACTTCCAGTGGAAAAGGGATGCAGAGCCTAACTTGAATCTAAGCAGTAACTTGCTTTCATGTGCAAATGTAAATCAGCACTGCAGCAGAGTTTTTCAAACAGCATGGGAGACCGTCCCTATTCTCCAGAAACAAAGCACAGCACTGATTCCAGGCTTTGACGAGTCACCTGTGTTATAAACTGACCCTACACAAAGACCAGGGCAGAGAGCAAATTCTCCTGCTGTTCACACCGTTTCCTCTGCCTGACCTGTTTAACTAACCTAATAACACACACCACATCTCATTAGGCACAGCATTTGCTTGCCTGTAAAGAAAATGAATTTGCAAGACTATATTTAAGAACATCAGATAGAGATAACAGCACAACATGGCATGTGTAGCATACTGGTAAACTTGATTCTTTTACAGGAACTTATTTCCCTCTGCATACTTTCTCTGTTTTCCTCCTCCTTTCCTCTTTACACACCTTAAAAAATATGCCAGGAGGGGAGATTCTGGTCTGGTCTGAGCTGCTGCCTATGAAATTTCAGACAGCTTGATTTTTAGCTTGGCAAAGTTTGGTGGGGGTCGCTTTCAATATTAGGCTTATAATGAAAGGCTTGTTGTAACCTTATCTGTGTTATGTGGAAGAGATCAGCATCACTCAATCATTAAAAAAAAAAAAAAAAAAAGCAGAAGGCTTCTTTTCTTTCTTTAAATGTAATTTAGTTTTCCTTTCCCCCAAGTCTCGTTGTGGGTTCACTGAGCTATGCTCCCCTTCAGGCAGAAATGGAAACCAGAGGAGTTGCATTCCTTCAGTCCGTTCCTGACAGCGAGTGTGGCTGCATCTAGCTTAGCAGCTGAAGCCTTGCCCATTACTCTGTAGTGCAGCTGTGCAGAACTTGGCTGTTTCGGATCACAGTGCTTTTATAGAGACTTTCCCAAAGATTTCACTTGGTTTGTTGCTGTTGAATTGCACTTTGAGGCAGGCAAACACCACAGAAATAAGGGGCTTGGGGGGGAAGTATCAAAACACTCAGTGAAAAGTCTTGCATTTCATCTGATTTTGTGTTGAAATTGTACGGTGCTATGAAGTTTGCATGATACAGAGGAGTAAAAGAATTATTTGAACCTGGGCCCAGGTTTGCTTTGAAATGTTCACAAACTATAGCAAAACTTTCAACTGATGTAAAGTGAGATTCAAGTTTCTAATGAAATCAGGCCATTTTACATAGATTCAGGTTTCATAATGCAGGTCTCTTACAGCTGTACTCTCAAAGGAACATATTCCTATCTCAAGATGGGATTTACATACTGTATGCAACTCCCCACATGTCCCAGCAAGATTATTACTTTCTTATATAGCTGTAAATCCTACAGCTTTATGTTATGTCAAGGGAACGGATAATCCGCTCACTAAGGGCCAAATCCTACCCCCTGAACAGGCATGTCAAGGCCCAAGAGGTAAAAGAAACCCTATTCTTTGAGGAGATAGATTAGCAAGGCACGCCCTCCGCAGTGGCACCGAGGATGCTCAGTTCACACCGGTGTACCAGGGTCTCCAAGCGAGGATGCGGTCAGCCTCAATAGCCACATACAGAGCAGCACATGATCAGCAGCCCTGCACCAGGCAGATCAGCTACTAGTTGGGTCATGTCAGTCAGATCCTGATACACATTATTCTTTACCCTAGAAGCATTCCTGCAACTCAAATTCAGAGAATATTGGCCAGCTAACATGGGTAATGTTAAACTATAGAGAGGATAAACAGAAAATGTCAAGTTCTGGACTCAAGTGCTACACCCTAGCACTGGGGCAGGGGGAAATAAAAGCAGAATAAAAAATTATAGCTTTGCACCATATTTGATTTTAAGGAAACCAGAGTGGGTTTTTTTCAGAATTTGAATATTCTTTACTGTAACTTTCCTAGCAGCAACAGACAGCCTGAAGAACCCAATTCTCCATATACATACCAACACTCCCCACTATCCGCCTGCTTAATTCCCATAATGTAGGATCCCTCCCACTCTGACCACTCATGGGCATAGCATGGTGTATTGACACACCAACAAAAACAGGCATGCCAGAATCACAGCATTTCATAAGCAGTATCACTCTGGAAAGTGAAATCAGCCAGGAAACATGCCCTGCTCCAAAGGCCAAGAGTAAAACAAGAAATTTCCATTCTCAGTAGCGGCCCTCAAGTAAGTAAGGATAACTTGTTTGTACTCAGCCCAAACACTGCCCGCATCAGGCAGGCACCAGAGCAGGACATCGCCTTGCTCAGATCTGCTCTCTGACACTGGACACAGCTTCCTTCCTCCCTCTCTGCCTCTGCCAAACCAGGGCCCTTCCAACACACCCCTTTTATGCTGTTTGTGGAGGGGTGTGTATAGGAAGCAATTAACTCCCCACAGCTGGCCTAATTCCTACGGGATGGAGAGACAACTGTGGTCCCTTTTCTAGCCAGCTTAAGCATTAACCTCTTCTTGCCCAGTGTCTCAAGCGGGTGCACGCACCTTTGCACACAGTGAGTTAGGGTACAGCTCTGAATGTATTTGACAGTTGACTTTCAGCAGCAGTCCCACATCTCAACAACAAAGTGCTATCTGTCTTTAAACAAAATGTAACATCAGTAACAAATGAAGTTCTGCGTTTAGATTCATTATCATAGATCTGGTTCAAGCAAATACAATCATGTCCTATAGAGATTAACCAAGAGCACAGGAAAGATAGTCAGAACCATACAGTAAAATCTTATTTCATTCATGCAAGTGATTAATATATAATTGAATGATAATATTACAAATAATAATACATGGCACTTATATAGCACCTGCCATCTGAGGATCTCAGCACTTTGCAAACAGCTACAAAATCTCACACATGCTAACAACATGGCTTATGATCTTTTCAGCCTAACCTTTCAAAACTTTACATGCCATATGAGCGTGTTAAAACCAGGAAATGAATATGCCTATGACTTCACAGAATTAGACATGCTTTTAGGTCTAAATCTGGTGCAAATATGTGCCCACCCTATGCGAATCTGGCCCCAGAGTGGCTACAGTTAGGATATTATTGGAGTGAGGTATGTGTGTGTTGTGTGTGTGTGTGCATGCATACATATTTAATTACTATCTGAGTTTTCATTCATTTAGGGTGTGTCTTGGTTCAAGGAAAGGGAAAAAACTTGTAGTGCCAGAAGTCATCTTTACCTTATGCTGCCTGAGACAGAAAAAGAGGTGGTACAGCTCTCAAAATGGAGCTCCAGTGACACAAAAATATAAAGATTTTGGCCAGGTTACACAGAAGATTCATTAATGTCCCCTTGATGCAGTCTCTACCACAGGTGCTCACATAAAGCCCAACCAGATGTAAAATCTAGATCAGAAGTTAAATTTCCTCCTGCAGTTATGTTGGCAAAGACACTTGGTGCAGAGCCCCACACATGTACACCTGATTGGTGGCTGTGAGGAGTGGTAGGTGAATGATGAAGGTATATAAAATAAAGATTAGCAGATTCAACGCATGTGCTTGGCAGATATATTAAAGTGTGCAGATTGTCATTATGTGCAGGGTTTGGAGAATGCAACAGCAATTCCTGTTGAGAGGCATGAAGAATTAAATGGGCCAGACATGGTCCCCAGCTTTGCATATGGCCTTAAGAACATGCACTGACTGAACAGGGATCGTGGTGGCTTATGGATATGGCACCAGCTTAGGAAGCTGGGAGGTTGGGATCTATCTACAGTATGGCCAGAGATCAACTGTGTCACCTCAGTTAAAAAATTTCTCTCCATATTTCTGCTTTCTTTCCACTACAGGGTAAACCCCCTCTTATCTTTAAAATTAAGTAGAATTTTTAAGGTATTATTCAGTTCCATTACAGGCACTTTCTAATGGTCTAATGAGTGGTCTGTGTGATACAAGGAGAGCCAGGTATGTGAGCACAACGGCTCTCCATTAATCTCTTCTTCTTGGCAAAGCCAGTACTATTGATTGGGTATCATACCAGATGACACCTCACAAAACTACTGTAATTTTAATATACTTTAATTTTGGTAATATGGAGTACTACTGAGCACAGTTACCCATTAACTGAAGCTTTTTGTATTCACATATATGTATCTAGCCCAATACAAATTTCTTTTAAGAATAAGAGAGGACACATTTTCCCTGCTTCCCGCTGCCCCTTCCTTCCTTCCTTCCTTCCTTCCTTCCTTCCTTCCTTCCTTCCTTCCTTCCCTCCTTCCTTCCTTCCTTCCTTCCTTCCTTCCTTCTTTCCGTCCCTCCCTCCTTCCCCCCTCCTCAGAACTGTTCTTTCCCATCTTTATTCTAGAGACATTTAATCCTCTTCACACTAAACTCTTGAGTGAAAAATCCATCTAAAGCACCTATTCCTCAAAGTCAGCCTACCCAATCAGGGACCAGAAGTAATACCAGGTGAACAGTCACATACAAGGAATAACTTAAAGTAAATAATCATAGTGTTCAAATTACAGATAATTCATAGGGTACAGTTTGCTCACAAAAATAATTCATCAGACAATTACAAATAATGAACTAATTTGAGAAAATCGCAATCAGCTTGTATACATTACATTTACAGAAGAGCTGAATTTGCTGGATGAATTATTTGTTATGAAGAGTTCAACCAGCTCCACTATTTACTTCATAGAGTAGCTAAATCCAAAGAGCACACAGTGGAAACCACTGCAGAATGGAAATATTTACATATTATCTATGTTCAAAGTGTGCAATAAAAGTTGGAGAGAATACACTGCTAAAAAGGCATGCTAATCACCCTGGAAATCAAAATGTAAAATTAGCATGCAATAGCTGTTAAATGGCAAGCAAATAAATGCAGACATGTGACCAAACTGGGCCAGAAAATTCCAGATCAGTATCATACTTCCTCACTGATAGCATTTATCTCATGGGTAGGGCAGTGGAATGATGTTGTTACTATTGTTGCAGGGCACAGACCAAAATTTCAAACTCATTTGACTTACACATGCACACAAGCTTCCTAATTTTTATCCGATAGAGACTGACTATTGTTACCAGGTTCATATTAGAATCTGGTGGAGTGCAAGGCGGTTGGAGCTGATTATGCAAAAAATCTGTGGGCTGTCTTGAAATTGTGTGCCCAAATTAGCAAAACTTGAATATAATTGCATTTCACAGCAATTCCATTTAGTGTTAGTTCTTCCTGAAGACAAGGCAAGAAATGGAGCAGGATACAGAGACGCTGGAAGGAACACTCAGCTTTAACCCTCTGGCTCTGGGCTAATCTCTCTTGCTACACTTTGGGATCTTTCTTTGCAGCAGCTCATCCTGTCTCAAGTCAGCTAGGGGCTCAAGGTACAATTTCTACATAAGAACATTCAGTTCTGACCTAGTCTGGGCCAAGTTTTAGACCAGAGGTTATTTATTAGACAGCTTCATGATTCTAAACAGATTTATACTGTTCAACAGCATTAAATAAGGAATTTCTCATGGACAATATCTTCTCTAAGTTTCACAATCCCTATTATAGACTTTATTTATACTCCTTAGTGGAAAAATATAGTTACAGCAACATTGCAGAAAGGAGCTTAAAATGCATATATGTTATTTTGGTAAAGTTAATAAATTATAGCCTTTCTTGTTCTGTTTTTCTCCCCTTCCTTGTTTCCTCTGTTTTGGGTCAAACCAGGTCCAAATAAAACCAAATAAGTATTTAGGAGTCAGTTTGGGATCAATCCTTTTTTAACAGTGCTGGTTTTACCAGAATGTTATGTAGTTTCGGTTTTTTCTCTTTTTGAATGTTGGCCATCATTGCAGCCTGTGTGCTTTGCTGCACAGAATTCAATATGCAAGTTGCAGAAGTGCCACAGATTTGGCTTTGACCAAAAAAGTGAGTTTCCTAAGCACCCTGTATCCCCAACATTTCCAAGCTCTCGTATTCCCTGCTACGCCATATGGCACTGGAATACTTGGTGGGAGTTGAGGCACTAGAAAAATTCTGGGTGAGTCTCCATGAAGCTACAAGCACCATTTGAAAACTGAAGTTGTCTCGCCATTCTGACCAGAACGTCTCCACAAACCACTAATAAATGTACTCCAGACCACAGTTGGGGAAAGGCTGAGATAGACAAATCACTTAATAACCAGAACATGCTCTTCATTTACAGTGCTTTCTTTAAAGGGGAATGAAAAAGAGGCACAGTGTTTGACAAAGCATTTCCTTTAGACAATATAATACTTACTTTTAATTTATAATCCAGTTTACTTGGCCAAAATGACTTTTCCTTCTCATTTTGCTGCTATGTACTTTGCTGGGAGCCAGCTGGTCACCACTTTCTGCCCTAGAGGTAGCTGCTTTTCACTGGTGCTTTATATTGTTGTGAAGTACTCAGGGATTTACAAGATGGAAGACACTATAAATGAGAGAAATTGTGGAGCTCGTTAAAGTTATTACGAAACTTCCACTTTGTATTAGTCAGATCTTTTCACAACCACTTTAGCACTGAAGTCATCAAAATGTCATCCATCCTTTCAACTAGGAGAGAGGGCTCACCAGATTCATTTAAATAGCATTATCCATCCCAAAATTTTGTACAATTTGGACGGCCAAGGCTTGCACCCGGGTAATCCATAGTTTTGAAAAAATAGAAGAGGCTCACACTCTGCAAATTTCAAGCTACCCAGAACTGGAATTTTTCCTGTATGCAATGTTCGTTAAACACAGACAAATGTAACCAACCCATCTCAAAAAAAAGCAGGCTCTTCAGATAAATCCGTGTCTTAATTATCCGCTGCTTCTCTGTAGTTCTTGCATGTGGCAAAGCATGAATGAAAAGGAGATTTGATTTACAGCTCAGGACATCATAGACAAAAACAAAAAATCATTACAGCAAATGCACGTACACAAAATCTTCATCAGCTTAAGTTAGTCCAAATGGTCCAGAGCAAGGAAACAAAGAATTAACTAATTCATTGTGTGAGCAGCCTGGTCATTAGCAGCTCTACAGAAAGAGACAGCAGCTTAACTAAAACATGATTGTTGAAGTAAAAAAAAAAAAAAGCCACCACAATTATGACATTCAATTATTCTATTAAGCAAAATTAACTATTCTTCTTGTTCTTTGAAAAGAGCAAGATAAAGCACAGGATCCAAATAATTAGGTCAGCAGCAATGAATTCTGAAGAAAAGCTGTCTAGACTTCTATTTTCATTTTCAAATTTGAGTGGTTGGGTTTTGTGTGCCTGTGTGCATTTGCTCCTTTGAATTCTCAGGGTGGTCACGTTAATAAGTTTGCCCCAGCAGGTAGAGTGAAGCCTGGATCAAGGTGTGGCATTCCCGCTTTGATGTCGGCTGTCACGCTCGGCTGCCTCTCGATCTCTTTGGCTGCCATCAAGTCTGTTGTCCTGGGAGACCAGGTAAACCTGGGCTGTTCTGCTGTTTGGCACAACTCAACGGACAGTCAGTTCAGATATGCGGTGAGGGGTTTCTGGTCCTTATCAGCTAAATATACAAGGAGAACATAACTTGTAACAAACTTTTAAATAAAAAGGTATTGATTCTCTCTGGGCATTTAGCAGAGACCACAGTATGTTAGCGCAATAGCAATTACTGAGGTCTGTTTGTAAAAGGTCCTGCGAAGGGGAACTATACAATGGAAAGGAAACGGTGGACCAAGATAAATAAGACTTGGCATGTATTTAAAGAATTAGAAGCACAATTCACTAAAACCTTATAGAGGAAAGGGGGAGGGGGAGGGGGTGGAATAAGACTTTCTTAACTGGGAATTTGTTGGACATTTGGTGAAAGGAAACAGAACACTTAAAAGTCAGGATTTCCCCACCTTTACTATTCGCACAAACACTAGTAACTAACAGTGGCTGTCTGCAAAGCAAGATGCAAAACCAAATGAGCAATTTAAAAGGAAGAACCCAACACTAGCTTTTCCTTGACTACAGGGAGGTCTACTTCAAAGGGGAGCTCGGTAGGTACAGTCTATTATTTATTAGTGTGACTAATGTGAGGAACTCCCATGGTTCTCACAAGGAAGTTCTTCCCTGCTTATCTCAACATTCTGTAGCATAAAAGCTTTCATGCACGTTGTCCTCAAATGTCAAAAATGTTTTCATCTGAAAAAGAGGGTAGAAACAAAGTGGACTCATCCCAGAAGCTGAATCATCGCACTGTATTTCTGAGATGATGCTATGATGTAAACTGTAGCTGCTCTTAGCAGCACTGAACACGGAAGATTTTGAAAATTAAACATTTTAATAGAAATGTGAAAGCTTCTGTTTACCAAACACCCTATCTCCTGATCTTATTTTTTAGTCTTTACCCAGGCTGGTAAATGACCTCAAAGCCATAGAAATTTTGGAGTGACAACTAAATGAATATGGGACCCCTGAATTTGATACATCAAATCTTAAACAAAATAAGAGTATGAAAATGGAAACCCAGCCATTAGCTTCAAGCTTTTCTAAAACTGAATACCAGAGCAATACTTATGCATTTCTTCTATTAATCCAATGCCAATAACTTCTGAGGATTTGTTGAGGAGTATGAGCAGCCACATACAATCCAAACAAGCTGAACTACTGGAAGTCATCTTGCTGCATGGCTTTTTTTGACAGCATAGTGAACAATACCACTGTCGTCACAATAAACCCTACAATTTGAAAACAAGGCTGAAAACACTGCAAACACCAGTGAATTTATGAATAACGTGTGAGGACAAACATGGTAAACCAAGGAACTGGTCCACTGCCTAACCTCAAAGTCCTGCTCACAGAGGCTGCCTTGTTTCACGGTTGCCTCACAGTCCTTCTCATGACACCTACACATTTCTCTTCTGCTCTGTGGCCCATGCAGCTTGGACTGTCATTTACTCATTCTACATGTAGTCATTTTATGTTTACTTTTCCACAAACTGAGGTGATTACCGGGACTGGGTTAGTGGTTGATCACTTGGCATGAGAGGGGCTGTGCTACACACATGTGGGAATGCAGCCCTGCCATGGTGTAGCAAAAAGTGGATTTCTGGACCTTAGAGAAGAACAAAATGAGATATAGTTCATCAATTTCTCAAGAAATGTTGTGGTTTAACCCCAGCCGGCAAATAAGTACCACGCAGTTGCTCACTCACTCACACCCACCCCCTGCAGGATGGAAAGGAGAATCAGGAAAAAGATAAAACTCATGGGTCAAGGAAACAACAATTTAACGACTGAAATAACAACAGCAACAACAATAGTAGTAGTAGTAGTAGTAGTAATAATAATAATAATAATAATAATAACAATAATAGAGACCACTAATGAAAAGGAGAGAGATGGAAAGAGTAATAAAACCCAAAAGGAAAAAAAACCAAGTGACGCACAATACAATTGCTCGCCACCCACTGACCAGCCAGTCCCTGAGCAGTGATCAACAGGCTCCAGCCAGCTCCCACCAGTTTCTATACAGAGCATGGAATGTCCCTTCGGCTAGTTTGGGTCATCTGTCCTGGCTCTGCTCCCTCCTGGTTTCTTGTGCACCTGCTCACTGGCAGAGCATGGGAAACTTGAAAAGTTCTTGATTTAGAGTAAGCGCTACTCAGCAACAACTAAAACAACAGTTTGTTACCAACATCATTCTCATATTAAATCCAAACACAGCATTGTACCAGCTACTAAGAAGAAAATTAACTCTATCCCAGCTGAAACCAGGACAAGAAACTACAAAGAAGGTATCTGGGGGGAAAAAGATGTCTCACCAGGAACAGCCTTAAAACACACTTTTCAAAAGAAAATTAACATTTCAAAGGTGTAGACAATCCATATCTAACATTACAGGGAGAGAATAAGACAGACCATTGACTTAGGAAGTGCCTGTCCAGCAGCAGAGGCTTGTAGGAAATGATGCCAGTGTGAGATGAGAAGACATTACAGAGCATCATGTCTTAGTGCAGCACCAGTTTAGTCATTTGGTTTTTGATGTATATTATGAGTAAACTGCCAGGCAAGTTTCAACCACAAGATCTGTGGAATTATTACTGTGGTCAGTTCAGTTTCCGAACTCTGTAACTCTGTAAGTTATCTTATTTTCGCTTCTTTTTTTTTCTTTTCTTTCCTCTTTGTGGACTGTAAGTGTTCATTATTTTATCAATGTTAACAATGGAATAGATGAGTAAAACTTCCAGAGGCATCTAAATGACTTAAGGACAATAAATCCCTTTGGCTTTGGATTCTAAGTCAATTAGATGCATTTGAAAATTTTACCTTTTATCTGTATGCTTCATTAGTCAGATTTATTAACCAATCATTTAGGAAGGAAAGGGCCAGAGCAAAAGGATCCCCAAAGTGTAAAATTTACAACACTGCTATCTATCCTCACCAATTGCTCAAGTTTAATTCTTTAATTTAATTCATTAATTAAAGAATATGCTAATTGACTGAAAAACTCAGGCAGAGGTTTCTCTCTGAGCTCTTTCCCGTTGAGAAAAATGGATCCCAGTTCCTAAAAAAATACACATATCAAGCATAAGGCCATTGAAATTCTTTTCAGAGCTGAGCTCCTGTTTAGCAGAGGAGTACTTTTCCCTGTTGAATATATCACTTCACCTCAACTTTCCCAAGAAATTGGATTTTCATAGTTTGCATTTCTCATCAATTCTCCAGCCCCTTGCATTCCATTGTCAGCAAGTTCATTCCAAATATTCCATCTTGAGTTATTTTCCACTCGTTTAATTTCACTAATTTTACTTGATCTCTGTGCTCCAGTCCTACCTCAAATAATTCCTCAACGTTTTTGCCAAGACTGAGCCAAATGGACAAAAACCCTAAAGGACTTAGAAAAGTAGCACTCTGCAGAGCAGAGTGGTTGTGCTTCCCTGTAAATCCTTTTTCCAGTACTGCTGACATCTCTGCAGGTAGCTTTTTTGCCTCTGGGCAATAGGTCATGGGTTCATAGTACAGCAAAGGGGGAAGGCTGGAGAACTTCCTCTCCTCTTGGCCCAACACGGCATGTGTGCTATGCACTGTATTTCTCCACTGTTCCCATCTGCTACATAAACTTTTAATAGCCCACAACTGTGTTGAAAAGCTGATAAATTCTGACACATTGGCCCATTTTCTCACTTAAGCCTACAGTATGAAATAATATATGACCTTCTCAGCAGGAGAACACATTCAGGTCCCATCCCTATTTTTTCAGTGTGTTTTCAATATAAACTCTTTCCGATTCAGAGATGAATATCTTACAGTGACTATTGACCTCACACTCGTGATAAAAAAGAAATCAAAACCCCCCAAACAGCATTGGGATTATTGGCCTGTGAATATTTCTGTCTATTTACAGTAGATCAGAATTAGTAAGAGAGATAGAATGGAGGTTTTATATCATCAATTTAACATTAATTACCTAAATCTCTTTGAGGACATGTAACAAAAAGCCCCCGACATTTGTGTCACAAAGATTATTATAACATATTGCCAAGTCATAGCATTGCTGCACTGGTAGATAGAATTCAAATTCAAATCCAGGCTAAAGATGCTACAGCTGTCACCCTTGCCCAGCAAAGCCCTCTTAGGTTCAAAAGTTAGCCGTCCTCCTGCCTGCCTCCACCAAATCAGCTCCTGATCCCTGGAGATTACTAATCCCAACTTCTCTGCACATAGTTGACAGGAAGAATAAAGCTATTGTGCCTTCCTAATAATTCAGGCTAATCACATATTTATAAAAGAAAATTAGGAAGAAGTGATTAACTCCTTCCAGTTCAGCTATTGATAGTATAGAGTTAATAAAGAGGCGGCTGCAATAGCTTTAAAATATCTTGAAATTTTAACACACTGTTATAAAATAATAATTTTTTAAATAACTATGGTTTGGATTAGGCTAGTTGTCCAATATTGCACCGCTGTCACCAAAGAAACATGGACAGGCAAGCTGACAGAGGCTTTCATTTTGGATGCATGTATTCAACCTGAAAGTGCAGCTGTAACGCATGGCAGGTCCAGTTCAGGTGTCCAACCTTCTGTAGGAAATGAGTGTAGTAACCATTTGAAACAGAAAGTTCATGCATCCAGGATATGAATGGAATCCCTGCAAGTCAAGAAGGGTTTCCTTCCTCATTTTTGTGTGTATTAGAATGCTATGAATTCTGGAGGGATTCTGCACTCAGTGCAACACAAAGCAAAGAGACTGCTACTACTGCTCAGTGTTCACAGTCCCTCACGGTTCAGTATTAAGAGTACTGGTAGACCTAAAAATTACAAACCAGAAAAGCTTCAAAAAAACCCAGAAGAGCCACTCATGGGTTTAGACAGAAGCTGTTCCCCTGTCCTTGTGTTCCTGGTATTTCCTGCCTCTCCCACGGAAGTATTGACTCACTCCTGACTTTCTCAAGTTTCTGTGCAAGGAGAGGCTTAGCAGTGCTTGGTGCCATCGATGTGTAACAAAGTCACAGGCATGCAGGACCTTTCAAGAAAAAAATCAGTTCATCAGCAATTGGAGTCCATGGCGCATAAGATCCTCTTGGAACAGAGCAGGAAATGGTATATTTAAAGAGAGCAACATGCTGAAGAAAATGAATTACTGAATCCACCCTCATATTGTCCTGTCCCCAACGGCAAGCAATTTAAAACAGTGTCTTCTCTGCAGTAACACCTTTAAAAATAAAGTGATATGCATATTTTTGTTGTTGAAAATCTTTACTTTTATCAGGCACCAGACACCCTGAATATTGTCAAAAACTAGTCACTTTTGGATTCTTCTCCATATACTGACAATCTGTTCAGGCATCCAGGAAAGGAATGGTGCAAACTTTACTAATGTTTCAAATATTAACTTTTAAGCTTAGTCAAAGGTAGAAAGAAAATACAATATTTCTATGGAAATCTAGCTACATTTCTTTCCCTTTAAACCAACTTCATTTTTACTTCAGCTACAAAACTGTTATTTAGGAGAGAGAAAAATCAGGAAAGACAGGCAGCCAAAAAGGACAAACAGCAGGATCTCAAAGACCCCAATTCTATTCAGCATTTCTGCTGGTAACAGAGGAGAGCTGTCTGTGCACGCAAGTAGGGGGACCTATTAGCAAGGGTAGGATGTTTGCATGGGATGAAGGAACTGCAGGTTCAAATCCTTGCTCTGCTTGACTTTGCCTTTCACAATGAATATTTAATATATCTCAGTTCAAACTGATTCAGAGCAGGGACCTGAACATAATCTTCTACATCCAACAAAATCTTCAAAATGTCTCCACTTCACACATGATGAGCAGAAATGTGTTGATATCTTTAAAAATGTACTGAAATTTCCGGTTTTCAGACAGTCTCATTTCAGAATAAGTTTTGCAGCACACTTTCATTTTTTCCCATTTTATCACTGGCCAGACTTATAGCACTTCTCCAGTAGTGTTTACGAGAGAAACAAGATTCTCTAAGACCCTACTGCTGATTCAGGATATGTTTTTTTCTGGGAAAGCCAGTGTGTTCCTAATGAATGCTAAAATCAGAGTGAAAAGAAAAAGGTACAGCTCTAAGACATTTAGCCAGCTGAAGTAAATCTCATTTGTTTATCCTGACAGCTAATGGGTTAAAAAATGGTTCAGCACTGTATTTACCTCTGATTCTGACACTGTCTGAAGAATGGCTTGTTTCTTTCATTTATTTTCTTTTTCAGTCAACTCAGAAAACTGTGAATTCATATGTGAATGTCTTCCTCCTTGTCCTTCTCTCTCTTCTTTTATACAATTCAGGCTGAATGCTTGTCATCCATCCATTGAGTTGCTTGATCATGGACACTCCCAAAGAAAATAAAAGAGATTCTAAAATAAAATACTAGAACGAGAAGCTTACAATGACCTCTTAGTATGAATGAGCAAGAGAAGAAAATTAATGTTGTGGAAAAAAATGTCTTGTTTACAAACATTTATCTTCAATTATTAACTATTTATGGAGGAAAATAGCCACAGATACATGATTGGCAAATTGGCTTATGTTTAAATAATGTTTCTAAAGTTTGACTGAGCACAGAAGTTCATCTTTAAATAAACAACTGATACCATAATGTTATAGTCATTAAATATAAACAAGCAGCGGTCATGGTACCCGCCTGCCACACTAAAGTTGTGCAGAAACATCCAAGATTCCTTAAGCTCTTTCAGTGAACTGTGAAAAGGTATCAAGAAAAGTCACTGCAATGTGTTACGCTCACAGTTTTTCCTTTCATTGCATCTCAGTAGCCAAGTCTGCTGATGAACTGAGATTGTTAGGAATAGAAATAAAGGAGAACTTCCTAATGTTGCCGGCACAAATAGGTAATGAGCACTCTCTCCAAATACTTCAGCTCTTCAGCACTCGTTGTACAATCACATCTAATGTACCTCAGATGCAATACCCTGTTTAAGGTGCAGGAGACAGCAGCAGATACAGGCAGGTGAGCAGTGAGTTTTGTTTGGCTGACTTGCTAGGTTTGTCGCTGTTGCTCAGCCTGTCATCGCGGTGCAAACCACTGGCAGCTGTCCGTCTGGTTCCCATTCCTCGTGGCAGTGCAGCTGCACTGCCAAGCATCCCATCCCTGTTTTGCTATTATGAGGACTGATAGTTTCTCATTCTTACAAGAGGAATTTCTATTTGAATTTTGGGGAAGTCAGGTTTGAAGGGTGGTCCACCCAAATCTGAAACGGTGAGAGGGACTTGGTAACTGCAAGGAGAGAAATACTATAAAAAACTAAACTAATTAATGCCTGTAAGCTCAGGACCAGATTTCTCCTGTGACCAAAATTAGGGAAAGCTGCAGACATTCTCCAAAGGTTGAATATTACTTGCATTCTCAGATATTTAACACTTGGGAAAGAAATCAAGACTATTTCTTCACGTGTTCCCTTCCCACCACCTGCCCAAATCTTGCTCCTGTGGCAGAAAGTTTTAGCCTTTCTGAAGGGCACAACTGCAACTGGTTGCAGTGAGAGGAGCTGCCCGAGAGCCACTGCAGTTCATGGAGAGCTCACTTTAGTAAGGCTGTGACCCTGAACCCAGTTTTAAAATCAGAGAGAAAGCACAGTCCAGAGCACTGGCTTCAGTGTCTGCCTCTGGGCAGTTCCACTGAACAGCAGGTTTGTGTTCTCAATAGGCTAGAGCTCTCCAGCCGTATTTTTATACATAATTTAAAGAACATATGTAATTTAGAAGCAGTTTCTTTCTCAGTTCTCCCTTTTTCAATTCATAGTTGTGTGAAATGCATATTTACCACTTCAGGAAAGTCACATTTAAAGTACATTTAAAAAAGCAAGAGAAATTCTACCAAAGGCAATGGAAATGAAAAGACATTCTCCACCAGGGCAAGCAAGGTACCACAAGTAAGTAGCCTCTGCTCAGCTGCTTGGATAACCTACCCAAGCTGTCCAGTTCACAGTGCGCAACAGGTCTGCCCCATCATTCTTTTATACCTTGTGAAGTTATTTCCACAGATATGAACTGGGGGTGAAATGCTGCCAGCCCAGTATTTTACCTACCTGCGTCTTCCCCTGGCAGTCTATTACATTGTTCTGGGCAATAGTAAGTGATTTCAAAAGAGTCAAGAGCATAAGGAATCAGATCCTCAGCATTTTAAAAACTTGCAGACCACATTGCAAACCACAGGTTGTGCTATGGAAAGCATTTTTAGTTTGGGGAGTGCAGTTGAGAAAACATAGGGACTGAGCAATTAAAAGCCTTGATTCCCCCCTCCCACCTCCTGCATATGGCAGGAAATTGGACCAGAACCAAGCGATGTCTCTCCTTGGTGGAGTCTGACTTCTGACCTCTAAGACAATGGAGTCACAAGCTATCCTGAGGCTTGATTGAGAAGCCACTTCAACATTTCCATAAGTCATTCTGCCATTGCAGATCTGTCACAATTTTGTCACAAAGTTTGCAGAATTCTGTTGACATTGTGTCATCTCAATAAATGCAAAGGGAAAAAAAATGAGTCGGGGCAGGTGTGAGCACAGATTTCAAGTCTAATGCGTGGGCTGCTGCATGTCTTCTGACATAATCTAGGCTCTCATACTTGATGTTTTTCTGGAGCTGTGGTGAACTCTTCCATCCTTTAAAGCGATCAACCTCATTTGACTAATTTGAGAAGAAAAAAAAAGGAAGAAAAACACTTCACTTCCCTTCTCAAAGCATCCTCGGCCAACTTGGATCTTTAAAAAAAGTAACTTAACGATTTGGGCCCTGGTTGTCATTTACATGAAGGTCGCTTCACACTGATCTGGCTGTGTAAACAGGCCATAAGTTACTTCTACACCCACTTGAAAGACCTCTTACGCTTGCCAGAATGATGTAAAATAGCCTCAATGTAAGTGAGAATGCAGGCTCTTATTTTTAAAAGACTATCCCTTTATGGAGATGCATCAGTCAAGCATATTATATTCCACTCATTATCTTAATGGAAGCCTGCAGCTTGCAGAAGGCAAACAAAATGGCCACTGACAGCGTTATAGCAACAACACCCAGGAGCGGCATGCTCAACAGCATAAGGTCCCATAGCCTCCAAAACACCCACATAACTCCCTAACTTTTAACATCCACCTAGCTCTGTTGACTGTTCAAATGCTTGAACACATAAACACACTATAATTTGAGGCCTTTTAACACGGAACGGTGCAACCCACCAGGATGAGAGAACTGTTAGCATTAAACATTGGTCAGATCTTTCCACTGCTGCACGCTTAGTGATTGTTTTTCTCATGTGCTTCTTGGTCCAGCTGTGGTAGAATGATATTTGTGCAACCAAGCCTACTTGTGTGTGAGTTAAGAGTTGCAGCTGGGGGTCTGCAGCTGAGGGTACTCATGCTCTTCCATATGCCAGAAGCTCAGTGCTGTGCGGCTTGATTTGCATGGAGGATTGTCAGCAGTGATGGTGCCTTTAGATTCTGTTTTATAGGAACCAGCTTGAAATTATTTATATCAAATGGGCTAATGAATAAGCAACAAAGAAGAAGGAGCTTCAAGAATTTTGGAACTGGTGAGATTTCACACCAATATAAACAGGTTTAGTAGTTTTCTACCTTATCCTTGAGTCATCCATCTGGCTGTTTTTGAAGAGATTTTTAATATTCTTTGTAGAACTTTTATTTGTGACCTGGATACTTTGTGTGAAACACAGGATGAGGTAAGTTAGGAATGAGATACAAATGGCAAGGATTGAGAAGATCATTTATTTAGGTAGAGTTTGATGGCTTTATTGCATTTAAATTCACTCTAAACCCCAAAGAGAGCTCAAAGGGGTTAGAAACACAGAGCTCAAACTGATAAAAAGAATTGTGTGAAACATGATTTGAGCCCAGTCCAGACTTCAGTTTTGTGGGCCCTGGGAGAGCTAACACATTCAGATCCCCAGGCAGATGCCTCCCAAATCTCCATCACTAATCCCCTAGAAGCCTTCTGTTATTCTCTCATCTCCATCAGGCCGAAACAAACCTTCTCACCTTTGTGTAGCTCCCAAAGCAGGCAAACCCAAACTGTCTCTTAACTTTTCGAAGAAGATGGCAGAAACAAAATCTTCATTAACTAGTGTTAATCAGTGAATACTGCTCTCACTTGTGCATCATTTCAGTCCATGATATGATATTTAATGAAAATATTCCATTTCACACTACTATGCTATGACTTTTAAAGCTAAATATTTCTATAAAAAGATACAGCCAAAAAGCCAATTTGTCCTCACATGCATGTCAACCATTATGCATTTGACCTTTATTTACCTCATTTTTAGTTTAAGCTCTCTTCTTTATCTCTCTAACCAGTGGGATTGTATAAATCAGAACTCATTCCATTCAAAGTAATTATCAACCAAGGAGTTGTTAATTTCATTTTGGATCTATTTATGCGCCAAACATGAAAAACAAAAGACCCACATGTTACTGCATTTCCAAAGTGCGAGCATTGATACCTTGGAATACCTACAGATATTTCTTTAAGACAAGATGGGGAGCTGCCTGACAACTGGGAATTTTCAAGCGCCCATTTTGCATTCTGTGGCTCTTGAGGCTCCAGGTTTCTGCTACACGGCCACAAGCTGAATGGGGCTTGCACGAGGCTGCTGGGCAAACTGAGGGAGGACACAGCCCAGGAGCTTCCACGGGAGCTTTCCCAGCCCTGCTCCCCAGTGCTGCAGTGGACGGTATCAGCTTCAACGTGTGGGCAACGTCCAGCATCTCTCATCAGCCCTGCTCTCTGAGCTATGTGACCCTTACATCATGGCTCTCAGCTTAGGGATTTCACCAACTGATTTCACTAACCCCAGGAAAATGTAGCTTTCTAAGCAACATGTTATCCTTCCTTTTCTTTCTTTATTGAAAGACTGCTGTTGCAGCAGATACACACTTTCATCCATCAGTGTTTCCCAAACTAGACATGTTTTACTTCAACCTCATCCAGGCACCCTCCTGCCTGTCATTATACTCTTCTAGCAAGAACAAACATAAGTTTTGACTGGAAAAGGATTGAAGTTATCCCTAAGGCAAGTGCTCGAACAGCAACGTGTTCTACCAATAGACATGTAGAATGGTTAAATGGCTGGCACTTACACAATGAAATTACCTTCTACTGCCCAGCTCCTGCCAGAAGGACAGGTGCTTCCATTGCTTGTCCTCCGTGGTGTTCCCCTGAGTTTCCTTGGAATGCTCAAGAAATTCAATGTTCAAATGAAAATGCCAAGTGAGGAAAAAGAAGGCAGGAGATAATCAAGGAGAAAACATGGAAGCAATAATACAAGAGCCAAAGGCATCTGACGAGTGTCTGGGCAGTATGCCTGGGAGAGGTGTAATGGATCAGTCTCGTGCTGCTCTGCAATACAGATTTCGTTGGTCTCATGTATCTCATTAAGTTAAGTTTGTGCTGTGTCTGGAAAGGGCACTGGAGGCTTCTGTTCTTCTGACCTTCTCTGTTTTGTTTCCCTTTCCACAGACACAAACCAGGAAAGGAACAGAAAATATCAGTGCTGGGAACGCCTATTGTTTATGAAGCAAAGACAGCACAGACCAGAATTATGAGAAAAGCTGCAGAGAGCAAGATGGGGTGGGACACAGAGCTTGTATTTCAGAATAGCACCAGTGTCACTCTCTCCTCCTCCTCCCAAAGAGGACCACAAATATGACTCCATCTGGCCCTGTTTAGTGACAGAACTTCTGGAAGCAGCAAGCAACCCTGGTAATTTTTTTGCCTTTAAATATATGTATGAAAACCAAAACTAGACATTTTTTAAAATGTTAAGTGGAAGTGCACCACCTTTGTACCCTCCTTTCAGCTGAGAGGTCCCAAGAACAAGCCTCACTTCTCTTCTGGGACAGGATACAGAGACAGATGTGCTCCTCCAGCTTTTGTTCCAATATCCAGAGGATATTTTGAGACATCGTTGCCTCCTCTCACATTCATTTCCTCAACTGTTTTCCAAATCTGAGACTCCAGATCAACTTATTCCAAGGAAACGAAAGTCTGATTTTACTGACTGTTTTCTCTTGCTCAGTTCACCTGCTGCTGCTATCTCTATTATCTCTATTATATCCATTGCTGTTATTTCTTCAACCATCTAAAACAACCACCCTCCCAAGAACACACCACTCTGAATTCACATGCTGTCATGACTCAATAAGCTCCAGCTCCAAACGTTGTTTTTCTCATTAGATTTTTTGAATCAAATAAGTGTCTTTCTTCTTGCTAGTACTGGAGTGATTTGTAACCTCACCTGTCATAGTTCAGACTAAATGGGATCTATCTCTGTACAAACGTAAACCTAGCACAAGGAGTCAGATTCCAGCCCTGTGCTACTCATGTATCTGCTAGGACCATCACCCAGCTGGTAATTAGTGGCAGACCACACAAAGCAGCATGAAATAAAGTTAGTGCTGATCACAGCAAATTCCAATGCCAACAAAAGAGAATGAACAAGGCATACCCTCATCACTTCCTAAGTATGTAGTGTAACTACCACTAAGGTCTCACTGGAGAACAGCACAACCTATTTTGCCTCTTCTTCCATCCTTCCTGCCCCATGTTCCTCCATTTCCCCTTGCGGATCAGATGGATAGGATAGGATAGGATAGGATAGGATAGGATAGGATAGGATAGGATAGGATAGGATAGGATAGGATAGGATAGGATAGGATAGGATAGGATAGGATAGGATAGGATAGGGTAGGATAGGATAGAGTAGGGAACAGTAGGGTAGGACAGGACAGGACAGACAGGACCTGGCAGCCAATTAAACCCAGTTACTGATGCCACAATACCCATGAACTTGGTAATCCTTTTGCTGGTAATTAGACAAGTTGTAAAATGACTACTTTCTTTCATAAAGGTTAGCCATAGGTGGACAAAGGTGAGTTAATTCTAATATTGGCAGCTGAGTTACACATGCTATGCACACACACGCATGCACAAAAAAATCCTCATTATTAAATCACAAAGCAATTAAAAAATTAAAAATTTCATAAGACCCCACATAAAAGAAATACAAGTGTTTAATGATGGATTATAAAGTGAAAGTAAGAAAAAAGTAAAAGCTCAGCTGTCTCAGGGGCTTCCCTTGCAGCCTGTGATACTGATTTCTGTCTTCACCCTCACACAAGCCGCAAGAGCTAATAAATTCCTGGCTCCCCTGCCTGGGAGCCAAGGCCGATTAATATCTGCCTACCTTGTTACCTAATTCATTATGGAATAGCAGTTAATTTGATTTGATATTATTTTAATAAAATTCTGTAATATATTAGATTGTTTCAGGCTATCAAAATAATTTTCCAATTATTACGGTTACTCAAGCAAGTCTTTTTTTCCCTTCATGAGCGGCAGTTGGTCTGACTCAGAATACATTAGCTCCTACAGCTTCATCCTGGCCAGAGGAATACGAAGTATATGCATGATTACACCAGAAATGTTATTGCCAGTAATGTGAGACTGCAGATCAAGGCACAGAGTCCAGATTGATGTGCAATTACAGGCCACCATAATGTCATGACATTGCTGATTATCCTTCATCTGCAAATGAGTTAATGCATTCATATACATATACACTGTTACACATACATATATGTGCAAGCATGCATGCATACAAGTACCTGTTATTTTCTGTATCCTGCTGCTAGTGTTTGAGGGGCAGCAGCACATGAGGGCAACCTGGAATAGATGGTGCATCTCACAGTAGCTTGTGTAACTTGCTCCTGGCACTGGCAGTGCCAATCTGGCTGGCAGGAGAGGGTGGATGAGTTCTGTAAGCAGCAGGAGTTGCCTTTTTTCACTCTCATCACTTTTGGCCACTTCAACAAATAACGACTTACATCCCTGCCTAGCAAGTGTCAGGCTGCTCTTTTCTCTTGGTTATAGCAAATGTCTAAAACCCAGAGAAAGGAGAGAACATGGGTGGAACTTGATTGAAATAGGAAAAGGCAGCCTAGACAAAAGAGCAGGTGCAAACACAGCCATTCCATTTGCAGATGCGCTGAATGTCATAACATTTCTGCCTGGGTACGTGAGAGCACCTTCGTCATATGCTTCTGGGGTTGAGAGGGGGGCATACCAAACACTGTCATGGCTTGATCCTAGTCCCACTGGACTGGGAAAGAGTTTGCCATCATCTTCATTAGGGGCAGAACTGGGTCTGCAGCAGTAATTTCAAATAGTGCATACAACATAAATAGAATTGATTAGCAGCTATATCTCACCCTTTCTACAGTACTTCCCTAAAGCATTTCTGCTGACATGAATATGTAAAATACCTGTACTGCCACAATTCCTGAATTTGAAATGGTGGAAGAAGATGTTATTTGGTCCTCAAAACTAAGAACTGATGGGACCAGTTGCCTCTCTCTCAGATCATCATTCTAGTGAATACCCTGACACCTTTCCTGCACTCCTGAAGCAGTCTCTGACCCTGTTGGGGCTGGCCTATCCCATGACAGTGTTAAAAGTCACAGAGGATTGCCAGTTTGCCATCCTGTTCTACCATTTCTTCACCTGGATTGAAAAAGAAGTGCAAGCATTGAGTTTAAGCTGCTGATCATTTTTAAGTGATGGTTTTCTGCTTATACAGTACATCACAGTTCCTTTTTCATATTCTGCCTCCAAAAGCAGTTATTCCCATTCTATTCAGCTATCTTAGAAGAGTGGTGGCTGACCCATGGGATGTATGTCAAATATGATTTACAACCTTTTTCATGCTTCAGCAGAACTCAGCAGAAACATAAATGGATCGGAACATACCCTACATATGTAAGGAAATACAACTTCTTTTTGTTTTAGTATTTGTGAATTGCCTTATTATTTCCATTGCTTAGCTATCATTAAGTGCATGAAATAGCACTGTTAATAGCAGGGTTTTGCAACAACACTTACTGTGCAAAGAGTTTATTACTACAAGTAAACTGTATGCAACCTGCCAAGGGAAAGCACTATCATATCAAATGGAGAGGTTTGTGTAATTTTTCCTTCTGTGCACCAATGTTTCTTAACTTAGATTCACATTTGGGTGCATTTAAATTGTTGAGACAAAAATGGTATAGCCTATCCAAAAGGATATTAGTGAAGATGGGGGGGATAGTGGAGATGCCTGACAGGAGGCTATTTGTCCTAATCCTTGATGTTAATAATGTTTCTAAGTTTTTCTTTTGACATCATTGCATTTTTCTACAAACTATTTTTTCTAACTGTTATAGGATGAAATATAACAAAACTGTTGGCTTGCCACAAAATTCACATACACAAAAGACTGTTGGAAGCATTCACAGTTTTAGATACACCTATTTCCTAAAGGAAGCTTCCTATAAAATGTTTAATAACTAGAAAGATTGGCTTAAAATCCCTCTTGCCAATTTTTAGCATTTGAATATACATGCTTTTTTAAAGATGTTTTAAATGAAACTATCACATTTTAAAAACAGGCCAAAAAACGTAGAAAGAATCCCGACTTTATCTTTTGAAAAAATCCCAACATCATTAATCATAACTGAAGTTTTTCAGTCACTCAGTATTATTGATGCTGAAGTGAATTAACTAAAAGGCTTTCATGCTTCTTGATCTTCGATCCGATGCCTGAAACCCTCATTCATTCAAATCTTCCTTACTCACGTAAGTTGTCCTGTTGAAGGCAATGTATCTCAGCATGTAAGTGGGGTTTGAAGAGAGGCCTTTGGTGTATAAAAGCGGGAAACAGAGTTGGTTCTCATGATTCTTGCATAGGAACTGGTAGGTTTACATTCTTTTCAACATCTCTAATGCATAATCAGCTAAAATGATTTTAGAGGCTAGAAATTGCTACAAGATGGTTATAAATTCTTTGTGTGGACAACTTTTCCATTTGGTGGTAAAACTGGAAGGCCTTATCACTCTTTTATAACTTTCTATATAATTTTTATGAATGCAAACATAAGGCATCAAAGACTGCAGGCTGAAAACTTCTCAGTGATCCAGACCAAGTGGCAAAATTAAGTTCTGAAAAAGTTAAGAATCACATCTGGTTTATGGTCTGCTTAGACGACTTGGCCTAAGAACATAGCAATGTAGTAGATTGATGCAGAATAAGGCTCAAATTTAATAATCAAACTTGGTTACTGAATATAGCTATAAAGATGGATGAAATGAAAAGTTTGTATTACATGTCTCCACTCATCACATAACAAAAGAACATAAAATAAGGGGATGTTTTAAGACTAAAAGAATGGTCTGTGCTGAAAAGGCATCAGATGTACACTATATGGGATAAGAATTTTATTACAAACAATACCCAAGGAAGGATGTGTTGTCCATTGCCTGATAATGGGAGAGGGACCTGAGAACCTTAGGCCCAAGCTGCTGTCACTTGCACATGTGCTTCTCTTTACGTAAGTGATGGAAGGTCACAAAATCCTTTGTTGTTTGGCTGCCAGTGGAGGCCTCTGCTAGCATATTGCCACTGCAGAATCTGTTCTCCACCTTTCTTCCCCTCCCCTTCACCACTCTTCCCTGGCATAGCCATTCCCCTGGCTGGTCAGCAGAGTTGTTTTGGTAACTCTGTATTCTTCTCATCTCCCTCTGATCACAAGTTCTGCGATACAGCCTGTCTTGGATGACGTACAGTAGAAAAGAACATTTAATTGAAAAATTACACGCTGTGCTATTATAATAACTGTTACTATATACATTGTTCAGCTATTCATCCACATCTTCTGCCAGTCACAGGACTGCAAATCCAAGGCAAATCAATACCTCTGAGGCCCTCAAAGGCTCTCCCAAATGCAGCCTTAGTTACAGAAGCTGGGATATGGGCCTGAGAGAAAGGAAAATCCTGATACAGCCCCAGGGAAATGTTCACACAATAACTGATGACAACACAGATGGAGAAGATTTAATGTGCTTTTGTTTCATGGCTGGGTTTCTGAATTGCCCTGTGAAAAACTGTGGCCACACTAAAGATTTATCTTTCAAGGTATCCATGTTAAGGTATGTGCATGACCTCCCACTTCAGTGCCTCAGTCTCTTGCTCTGACATGCAAACCTGCCAGCATCCCTTCAGAGCTGCTGGTCCCATCTAACAGCTGAGGAGCTGAGGCACAGCTGGTCAGATTCACGTAAGGTCCATGGGTGTCCTAACGTTTCACACATCTTTCCATACGAACTGCTAGGTAAGTATATCCAAAGGATATCCCTTTGCTAATGGGCTCCTCTGCACCTTAATTGCTATTGTACTTAGTGAAACAAGTGCGTACTCCATAGTTCAGGCTTCTCAGAACTAAGTCCTCTTTATCATACATAATGAGTTGGAGAACTGTTTTCAATGCCGTTGTACAGTATTCCTGCTAAATAAATGCCACAGAATTTCTCTGGGGCTTTTTGATGAGCGCATCACAGTCATTTTCTTTAAGTAACTTTCCTTCTTAATATATTTTGAGGCTACGTGGACTGAGTTTGTTTTCTCTTTTGGTGTTTTTTTTTTTAAGACTGCAAATAAATACCTATATACAAAATACAGGAGGAACAAAGCTCTGATGAGGTCAGTGTATGGAGAAAGCCTCATGCAGTAGAGTGGCAAATACCTACTTTTTCTATAGAACAACAGATATAACCAACATTCCAATAAAGAAAAAAGTCAAATAAAGGGCAGTTCAGAATGCATCCACATGGAGAGAAGAGCAGAGTATATGTTAATCAGCACACAAATGTTACCAAACTTCTGAAAAACAGAAACAATCTCTGGGTTCAGGGGCCTCAGCAACGTCATTCTACAGCTACGCAAGCAGGGAAATTTTTCTACGAAAATAAATGGTACATATTCTTCTTCCATATTCTGGGGCATAAATCATGAGCAATGGCTGAATGTGCTAGATGAAAAAAGAAGTATAATACTGTTAAAAAGATCGACTCATATTTTCTCTTACATTAAATTTTGAATTCTTAAACATACTTTCTTAAGGAAATAACTAATATCTGGTCATTTAAGTATACCAAAGCTTCAGTCTGAGGCCTCAGATTTTATAATATGTGCCTAAGCATAGAAGGTGTACACCCAAGTGACTTCAGAGAAAACTGGTTTAGTGATTCGGAGAGAAAGGATGAATGAAGGTTTGTGGCACTGTTGTAGATTTCAAGACATTTCGGAGTGGGTGCTCTGCCCTAGTCTTCCTCTGTAACTTCTGATAAGTCATTTAATGCTCAAGTTTCCCAGCTGTTACATATGGGCAATACCACTTCCCATTTTCACAGAAGGTGGCTGGAGGATGGACATGTTGTGACTATGGCCTGCTCAGACCCAGCTGGAAGGGGCCTGCAGAACCAGTTGTACATTCAGCAGTTTGCCCTCCTAGTCAGCAGAAAAAGAGAGGCAATGATCCTAGAGTGAGCAGTTGCACAAGAGACCTAAAAGTACGGTAATTAAAAATCATTGGGTAGAACAGTGATGAAGTTTGAGTAATTGCATTCTCCCTACTTAAAAAAATAACTCCCTGAAGCTTCAATTTGATCTAGGATTTTTTTTCCCCATTTGAAGACAGCAGGTGTTGTTCTATATCGCTGTGCATTGTTAACGAGCTGCCATGTTTCCCCTTAGTATGTGAAACCTTTCATGGCTCTCTGAGATGAAAGAATATGTAGACTTAAAATCATCCATGCCTGGAAAGGCCTGATTTCTTCAAAGTGTAGAGCAGGGTTTCAGTGGTTAGAGCAGATTTCTATGGGAGGTAGCAGCAGGACCTGTTTTCTCATGGGCAGTCTCAAGCCCAGCAGTGCAACCACACTCATTAGCTGCCAGTGACTGCCCCCACCGCTGCCTGGGTGGAATAGACCATCACACAGATATAAGCTCATGTAAGGAAACAAGTCCCTGAACACCTGTGTAGGTGAAAGAGAAAGCATTGGAATTTGTGACGGTCCTTTGTTCCCAAGAGTTTATTCTGCAAACTGGAAATGAAACCCTCTCAACACACAAAAAGACATTAATTTCCACATAAGATATTCACATTACTTCAGGTGGTCATTTGCCAGCAGACTTCAAAAACTGCATAAACACCAAATAAGGCAGAAAAGAAGTAAAAAGGGCCCTTTCACTTAAATACCCTATATAATTTTTATTTTTTTTAAAGGGAGTCAAGAGCATGCTAATTGGACTCAAAAGAGAGTGCATAATAAAAACACAAGGGTATTTTGAGATTCGAGTTTTTAACACCATAATGCTAGATTGTGAGCTTAGTTATAGCACAGTAAATCTGAAGCAAATCCATTGACATCAAATAAAACCAGAGTCACTCAAATCAGTTACTCTGGATTTAAAGTGCCATGACTGAGATTAGAATTTGGTCCATGCTGTTTAGATAGGGTCAATTTATATAAAGGAAAAGAGAAATCAAGACAGCAGAGTGCAGAGAAACTGAGTTATAAACAGAATGGAGGAGTTTACATGTGAGGAGAGAATTACTTAGTCTTGGAAGAATAATAAAGATGATTAAGAGGTGACATGAGTGAGGTATTTAAACTAGCTGAAGATTATTATAAAATTAAGCTTGATGGTCTATTTGAGTTTGTTGAAGAGACCAGAACCAGAGGATTTAGTTTTAAGTAAAGTGGGAATATATGCAAGAAGAATTTAAGGAAGTACTTTTTTACAGAGACTGATAAAAAGATGGGAGGTACTTCAAATTTAAATGTTAGAGACATGCTGCATTAATATTTAAGCAAATACAGTAAGACTATCTGCAACCTAATATATTTAAGTGCATCAGCTGGTTTTCTACTTGGAAATAACCAATCGTTTTACAGAGAGATAATTTCCACTGATTATTTCTTCCCCAAATATCTAGATCGAATCAAAGATACAGAGCTTAAAGTTGTGCAGGGTTTTGGAGCCATGTCAGTTTTCACTAGGTGCAGACCTGGTCTTGTGCTTTTCTTTCACTCGGCAAGACTGGCAGACTCTCAAGCCTCAGGAGCTGGGTTGCATGCACTGCCAGGGTGGCATGAGGAAGCTTATACTTCTGTTGTCCACACATAACCTGTTTGGTGGGTAATTAAAGGATTTTAATCTCCAGCACAGTCAATCTGGCACCTTTCAAGAACTCAAACTGACAGGACCAGAAGACAAAAAAGAAAAAGCGCTCTTAATTCTTGTTGAAAGAGGAAAAAACAATTATGTGGAAAAGATAAATAACTCTTATGAGCAGTATATCAGCATTGTTTTGTATCTCTGAATCACTACTGAAGAAGATAAAGCTCAACCTAATGCCCTACCTCCAAACATTTTTATGTATATCATCTTCTGACTTCCCCAATATGTGCAGCTCTGCTATAACTCTGCTTTTCAAGTACATTTTTCATGAGGGTAGATGATAAGTGAGTCTAATCAGTGTTTTGCATCCCTGCAAATCAAAAGATAAATCTAGAAAAATTCAAATAAGGAAACAACCCAAAGGTTTACTTCCATAGTCCCACTTCACATTTTGTCCTCCTCCCCTACTTTCCCAACTATACAAGCCTTACAAATGGGATTAATCAACAGAAAGTTTTAAGTCACTCTAAAGAATGGCAATAGGAGAGAGTCTTAATATTTTATGGGTTTTTTCTCTCATATCAGATTATATTATAAGACTCAGAGGAAGTATTATGTCAGGCATATGTAAAAATCTTAACCCAGTTTGGTTCTTTAAGGATCACCTTTTAAATCAGACTGCAGGGCTCCAATGTTATTATGTGAATATGCCTCACAAACCCCATTGGAAAAGTTTTGTCAGGAGGGCTTCATGAAAGGGTGCTTTTTGGTCAGGAGGCATGCCATTTGGATGGGAGGTCTGAGGCTGAATTTCTTCAGGACACAAGTGCTCTAGACTTTGTTGCTCACCAGCAATTACTCTAACTCCTTTAAGCTATCACTACTCCCAAATCAGTCTGAAAAGGTAACAGCAAACCTGTCATTCGTAAAGCAGGGAAAGGCAGGAAAGAGCCCTGCTCCACAAATCCTAGCCTCTGGGATGGGGGACTTGCAAGGTGGGCAGAAAAACTGAGGAAACGGGCGGGATTTCAGATGATCTGCCACTGTGTTTTCCTTTGTGCATCTATGTTGCAGGCTATTTTCTCTTGCCACATTCAGGGCTGGCTCCATCCTGTTCTAGTTAAGCAATTAACTGAATGTTGAGAGCAAAGTCATTCTAGAGTTCTTACATAACTGATGAAGAAAGCTGGATGTCTTCATCAGTAAAATCAACTTTTGATCAAATGTAAGGTAAATTGCCTTTTACACCTGTATCTGCCTTTTCCCTGACTGCGTAGGAAGACTGCAGTGGATGCACTTCTAAATCAAGTATCTGTTACATTTCTAGTTAGACCCCTTAGTGTGCAAGTGATTGTAAAGTCCAGTCCTGAGACACCTGAGTCTTTTCAAGAGATGTATTGTGCAGGTTTGTGAATTTGACTCCCAGAACCTGACACCAAAAGTTAGGTGAAAAACACCTTGCTAAATACCATTGTGAATCTTTCCCAGGGTCACAGTGGTTGTTAATTGAACTCATTCCACTCCTAACTTACGTTATTATGCTAGCCACTGTAACATCTCTATTTTTTTTTTCAGTCATTTGCTTGAAGAAAGAAGACTGATGTGATTATGTCGGCAGGCTAGCTTGCTGTCCCCACCCTTAAACAGATTTTTCCTTTAATAAATCCATTGACCAATTTCAATCACATGCAAAATCAGAAAAATACTTAAGTTCCAATGTACTCACGAAAATCACTATGTAGAGGAAAACAAAACTGATGCCTCCAGGGAAGAAAAAAAAGAGACAAAAGTAGTTCACTGTCCACTTTGTTTGGCAATGGCCAGCTGGCTGATCAGCCACAGATTGTGAAGGTTTTTGCTCATCAGGGATAAAATAAAAGGGAAGGGTTGGGGGAGAACCTGTTACAGTATGCCAAACAAGGGGAAGTTTAGGGGGCAAAAGATATTTATCTTCCTATATATTGAAAGACAGACAAATTTGTTGCATTACTTACAGAATAACTTATTTTTTCAATGTGAATATGGTAGGTATGATTGTTTCTCCCATAATTTTCTTCAATAGCATCTAGTAGTTAAATACAGGAGGAAACTGTAACTGCCTAAACAATAATAATAATAATTGTTGTTGTTATTATTGTTGTTGTTGTTTATTTATTACTATTATTATGATGATGCTAAGTTTAGATTATTTTGGGGTTTACACTTAATTACAAGGCAGCAAATGTATATTTCTTTGTGCACAGCTCCACTGCTGCATAGACAAATCACAAATGGAAAAGTCTATTTCTTTGTACACTGCAGTTGGGAAGATGGCAAAAACAGTTTTAAGGGCATACTTAAAAGATCAAAAATGCTATTGCCACTTGAGGCAAAATGCAGAACTAGTTCAAACTCATTTGGCCAATTCACACTTGTTTGAGATATTTCAAAAGCATAATTTTATGCTGGATCAGCTATCAGCTGTTTTCCTGCAGCCGTCATCAGGCCAGGATAAACACTATACCGTATGCTCTGATTAATGTGACATAAATAATGTCAAGTTCTCATACCTGAGCCAGATCACGTATTGTACAGAGGATGATCCAGTTGTATACAGATCTGGTATTAATGAGCACAGAACCAAGATTTAAACTACAGCTTCCCTCTCTGTGTAAGGAATAAATGGTAGCCAAGCGCAAGTTACTGGTTGTAGGTCTCCTCTAACACTGGCCACTTTTCCGTATTCTGTCCAAGTACATGAGCATTTTAGCACTATATCCATATGAATCTCACTTTCCATTACACTATCCCAAATACTGCACTGAGCCTGCTTTACTCCCAGATGATTATACATAATGGGCACTGTCTGGATGGAAGTGTGCTGCAGGGATTGTGAGCAAATGAGCTGTCTCAAACTTACAATGTGGGACTGCTCTAGCGTTAACAGAATCTTCTGACATTATTTCAAGCAGTAAGATTATTAAGTGTCATATGGCTAAACAGGAGAGGTCATTCAATGGAAATATCAGCAAACTCAGTCACATAAAAAACATAGTACCAAGTGCTTTATGCGACATTAGCCCATCTCTGCCATAAATCTGTAGAAGATCTGTTTCAAACTGGCATGTGAAATACTATAATTTTATGTGTGGCATGGTAAAACAATGCCAACTCTGTGAGTAACAGCCTTTTCCTTCAGTGGAAAAGTCTCCATGGTCGGGCCCTTGGCTCGCTGCAAGAAAGAGGGAAGAAGGCATTTTAATAATGCAAATAAAAGGGGAACTGGATAGTTTAAAGGAAATATGGTTACTAGACAGCTGGCAAGACATAGCTTTTAAGAATATTCATATCAAACAGCTGATCATGGAGAAGGTTAGCCCATCTTTCTTGGTCTGATCAAAAGGCCTCAGATGATGTGTATGTATAAATATCTAATGGAAATAATTTTATGGAAGGCAGAAGACACCATAATCCCAAAATATCAGATCTGATACCTAATCTCTTCTCCCTGGGCTTCAAAGAGGCAGCTTCAGCCCATGGTAAAGCCTGATCTCAATTTACAAAATAGGCATTGTGCTTGAGGGAATGGGAACAAGAAATACTCTGAGATTAATTTAACCCAGCTGGATCATGTGGGATAACAATACTAACTAGACAAAGTGGTGTCTCCATCTCAAGAAGAGGGCAGCCCCTCCACTCTGTCCACTCAGCGAAGGAATAAGCAAAGCAGAGAAGACCAACGCAAAGTGAAATAATGGACAAAATACTGGAGTATAACTCAGAGATACTCTAATTACTCCTGGCCCTATCACCAGCTTGCTGTGTGAATCTGTTGCTTCATAATTGGCTTCCCAGGCCGTAGCCATCTTTTCCCATTCATTTGTACAGTTTCTAGTACAACGGAGCCTGCATGTGTTGCTGCAATCAAGAAATAACAACAGTGGCATGAGGTAGCGTAAGATCAGAAGTGTGTGCAGGAGGAAACAAGTTGTTGTGCTCTGTGATAGTCTGCACCACAATGAGACAGTGTTCCATGAAGTTAAACGTATTAGGCATTTGGAAGCCTGGAAAGTAGATAATGCTATTGTCAAACAGTGTTGACACAAATAGTTCAATAAGATCCTTTTTATCTGGAACAAAATGGTTAATTCCTGTGTGCCCAGCCCCACCTGTAAACAACTGTTGGTGTGAGACATGCTGGGGAACTGAAAGCTTTGCGCCTTTTAAATCGGTCAGAAGGTTCTGTCATTAAAAGTGTGTAACAGAGCTGGACCTTATTTGCCAGTATTGCTTGGGAAACAGATGAAAGAAAGGATGCCTTTGCAGGGAAGGGAAAAAATTATCCCTACAACGCAGGAAGTTCAGTTCCAGCCTAGTTCACCAATGCCTGTGTGACCTTGTGCACATTTAAGCTCAGCTTCTCAGCAGAGATGCCGAAGTTCCCCTATGGAAGGTGTGGAGGCCAGAGGTGTATTGCGGGTCCAGAGAGGGCTTAGGCTCCTGCAGAAAGGCTATCCTTTGAACATCATGGTCTGAATGACCTGGGGGTTTTCAAACCTCATCAAATCTCAGAACAGAAACTGAAAGGATGTACCAAGGAAAGATCTCTTCGTAGTTGCTTTTTTTTCCTGTGCTTTCCTATGCTTTCATTAATGCCCCTGCCAGAGACAGGGTACTTAAAAGGTTGTTCTTCTGCTGAGGAATGGTTGCTCTTCTGTTACAGCTATGTTTTGAAATAGATGATTCAGTGCAGGTCTCAGATTCAGATCTCTGCGGGTCTCGGTTTCTCCTGTCCACCCTTTGTCTGTCTTGACTAATTTGGCTGTAAGTTTGAATCCCAGCCCCACTGCCTTATGGGAGTTTTGCCATTAGCTTCACTGAGCAAAGATTTTCTCTGACATTCTTTGAGCCCAGGACTGTCTTTTTTATTATGTGTGTGCCATGTCTAGCTCACTGGGGTGCTGAAGTCAGTTGGGACTGCCAGATGCTACTGTAATGCAAATAAATGTTAGTATACGTGGAGGAAGAGGAGAGTTCGTATAGGTTTTCTTTTAACAATTATATAAAAATCCTTTCAAACTTGAAGGACTTCAAGATATTACATTAAGAACAGCTTTTTTATTATTTTTTTGCAGGATCACCAGCATTTTTCATATGCAGACTGAGGGCTAACAGCACTTCATGGTATTTACAGGAAAAATGCATAGTGCTAAATAATCGCCACATGTCGTGGGAAGAACTTCTGTTTTTAATAAAACCAATCTGGTCTGGATCAATGATAAGGGGGCATAATTTCTTCAAATGGGAAGCCAGCTCTTTGAAAGGAATCTAACAGTCTACATTAATCTCAGATCGGGGTCTGCAGGGTAAGCAGAAATGAGAGGGTTGACCATTTTTATAAATAAAGAGTACTGTCCTTGTCTAAGCCGAAATTCTGGAAAAGAGTTTTTACCAGGAGAAAGAAGTATTTGGTGCACAGGACAAAGTGCTCTGGAGTATATGGGGCTCATTGCTCCTCTGCCTTGCTTTAGGTGTATAAGTGCTCATTCAAGAACACATTTACTGCATGATTAAGTGTTGTAACAGGGCTCCCTTTTTCAGGGAATGAATCTTTCTGGTTGCAAGGCAGGGAGAAATAACTGAGCAGAATTGCTGCCCACATCATGACTGCCTTTAGCACTGTCAACCCATATATCATAGCTTATCACCTCTATTCACTGCTGGCAACCCCTCTCTCTGGTTTGCATGTGTGTGGGCAGCCCAGTGCAGTTGAGACAAGACTCACTGATACCCAGGAGGGTTTGTTTGCACACAGTGGTCCGTCATACTACAAGGATCAAGTAGCAGGACTGAGGTCTTGTTATCTTCTCCCCTCTGCTATGTCTCTATCTTGTTGCTGGATCAGCTTTCCAGTCTCTCCATTACTGTTGCCGCAGACAGCGTCAATATTCTCCACCCTACATCTCTTGCATGATACAATCAATCTAATCTTACTGTCCCTTGTTTCTGTAATTAATGCATTGGTGCATGACAAATTGCTAAACAGACGAAAAACAGAGAGTTGTCTTTGGATTGTATGGATCCCAAACAGAAACTGCAGGGAGGAGAAGAAAAAGACAGCAGGTGTCCAAGCAAACCAATTGTTGTCACTGGACTCAAGGACGACATTTGAAGGGCAGCCACCAAGAGCAGATCATTTTATGAAGCTGTCCAGTCAGACAGCTACATTTGCTGCAAAGCGGCTTGCAAGTAGAAACACACTTACCTGAAGTTCACTTTTCAAAATACTACAGGTAACACAAATCCCATGGATTTTCCTTAGTCTTATTACAAACAATAACAATAAGGGCATATGTAATGGTCTTATCCCACAGATCTTAAGGTGTTCTATAAACTGGAAACATCCTTCTTTTACAGGTGAGGAAGAGCAGAGAAGTGATTTCCTCAAGGTCACAATGTAAATCAGCAATAAACTGAAGAACAGACCATAGGTCTCTAGATTTCAGCTCTACATTTATACCAATAGATCTCAGTTGCACCTCTGGGACGAGGGAAGACAGGACAGGCACTTACCTGCTGATTTCATTTTGTGTAAAATGCACATGCACAGAAACTTAGACTACAGAAAGACCACATTTTTTCTTTAATTATATGACTGCTCATGGCCAGGTTTTTTGCAGCTCTAAATGCATATGCTGTGAAAGCTTCCTTAGTTGTGTGTTATTACATGTTTCAAGCAGCAGGTTGTCTAAAAGGATACAAGATTTTTCCAGTTTCTGCAATGGATGTGACCACCAGGAAGATGAAAATTTCCACGGTGTTGGAAAAACAGGCAAACAAGACATATAGCCAACCATAATAATTACTTTTTGGCAAAGTGCTTAGTGGAAAATTTCCCATTGTCATTGTGCAAACAATGCACGTTCTCCCATGAAACAGTGTCAGAGTGTTTCTCATAAACATATGCACCATTTCCTCTTCAGAAAGGTCAAGTAAAATAGCATCTATCAAGAGGAGCATTTACAAGCAGCCCACCTGTTATTGCCAGCCAACGGCAACTCGGAGAAATGATGCTAGTGTATCTTGGGGAAAGACAACTGGGTCTCTGTCTGCAGTGGATTTTTATGGCATAAGAGAAGAATACACTGGTTGAAATTCACAATCCATTACTTTAAACTAGCTTTGTGAGGCCCATTAAAGTCAGTAAAGATAAATCATTGAGGTTTGGATTAGATGCCTCAATGGGAGTATTGAAAAGATATGTGCTAGTGTATCAATGGAAGAAGTCTTTTGAGGCTTCCTACAATATCCTTCCACTTAGGGGGCTTCACTTTTGAAACAAGTTATTACAATCAGCAGATATCTTTCTAAAAAGTACAGTGCAGCTCAGCCAAAGGTTGTGTGTTTGAAGCAGAAATGGCTGGGCAAAATTCTTCCATGTGTGTTATGTAGGACAGCAGACAATATTTCCATAATGATCCCTTGGACTTCACAACCACATATCTATACTGCACTTTACCAGCCATGATCTGTGCATCCCTGATGATCCATAAATGAGATCTACAGATATGGGAAAGGTGATGGTAAAAAGCAAGTTGATTTTCACCCTACTATAGCATACCATGGTTGGGCAATTTCTAAACGAGAAAGGGGCATATGACCAGGAGAAAATATTTACGGATCTACCAATAATGAGAGATTAGCTACTGAGAACCTGCAAATAATTGCTCCCAGGTAAACAAAACTTTGCTCTTTCAATTGGTTATGATCTGGGAATTAAAGAAGGGGGGGGGGGGGGGGGGGGGGAGGGGAAGAATTAGCAAAGTATCTTCCAGAAAAAATGAGTCCCTTAGATTTCATTCCAATTTTCAGTCTCCCCACGGTATACTGAACCACCTGTCCAATGTGAAAGCCCTACAAATATATATGTATATGTGTTTATATATATATGTATATAGATCCTTTGAAGAAGGTATCCTTTAGAAATCTGCACAGGATGGTTCAGAGGAGAAGTATGTCAGAATAGGTACTTAGCAAACAGTACTGAAAGGTTTCTGAGTGACTATAATGCATATGACAAATGGAAAGGGCCACTGAAATCTGAAGTCTTACAGAAGAGAAGTTTAATATGCAGGTCATCATGGAGAGGAGGAAGAATTGGACAACTTGAAGGGCAAATCATGCTAGAATTCTGTGCAAGCCACTGAGCACAAATGACAAATACACCCAGAGACAACACTCATGTGCACAAATATGCCGTATAATCCCAGACACTGTAAGAAACATGTAAACATTCAAGCTTGCATTTGCATACATTCTCAAAATGCTAGAGGACGTTTTTGCAAGCTATTATTTAATTTATTCACAAGGTCGATTTGGAAACAGTGTTCAAATGTTTTGGAAATACGTCAAGAACATCGTTTTATTTCATGGTATTGTGGTAGCATCTCATTATATTAGTCTAATATGAATGCAGCACAATGAAAAAGCCATTGTGATGGTATTGTACTAGGCTAAATAGATAGAATGTTATTACAGTACTGTAAAAGGAAAGATTTATAGGTTAGCATTTGCATTTATGAGTAAGAACAGCACATGCAGCCACATACTTGGCTATTTGGACTCCCAAGGAAACAAAACATTTTGTTATATTCAGAGTAATCAGACATTTGAGTAGTGAACGACCCTGCTACTGCTGGAAAAAAGCAGCAGCAAGGGAGAAGAGGTGTGTTGACTCTGTTTCTGGAACAGTTTCTTCTGCCGCACTCTCCAGAGGTTTTAACCCCATTCAACGAGAACATCAGGATCCCAGACAGAATAGTATCCAATTGCACATCAAAGCAGCCTTTTTTTCAGCATGGACAACTAAGGGGCACAATTTTAATTTCTACAGAAATGCAGCCAGCAGGGAAACAAAACTACCTTGTATGAGCTGAGGAATGTCTTTACCTTCTCCAGGATATTTTCCACTGCAATTAGAGGCAGAGGTGATGGAGGAGAGCTGAGGGGATTTCTGTTTCCTCTCTAAAAACATTTTGCTGACTATGAGAGGTTTTCAGTAGGGCATCCCTTCATCCCCTTCGCTTACTTGCTGAGTTTGGATTGATGAGATCTATGAGGTTTCTATTTAAAGGAGAAAATCCCTGTCCGCTTTCAACTTAGGTGAATAAATATGATCTGGTGAGGGAAAAAATACCGAGTGCCAGAGCCTCAGTGTTGTAATCACCACAGTTGTGCTGACTAGAATGCAACTACAGTGATTTGTATCAGCCACGGCTCTGGCCTCATACCATGAGCACACCTTTGTAAGCCACTTTTGTTAAACATCGTTTCATGCTATGACTGTTGCTGCTGTCTCTTGAAAGAATAAAAGTTTTAGCAATAACTGCTTCCAACAGGAAATATAATATAATAATGAGAAGTCTTAAAAACAGGAAATAGCACTCAGCTGTGGAATAAGAGCTTGATGGAAAGCCTGTGCAAACCGGTGGGGATCATACTATGACTTCTCACAGGTTTTGTATTATTCTTAAAATTGAACATTAAAAAGTGTCTGAAGGAAACAGGTGCTTCATTCTCAGTAAACACTGCTCTAAACTGAGATGTTAGTTCCCTTAGGCTGTACTGAAAATCCCAAATAAGATCACAAATGTGGAAGACTTTCACATGTAAGATTTCTGGGGAGAGATTTTTACTGTGAAATTTGCCATTGAGCTGAACTGACCCTGGGTGCTTTCAAGAATTACATCCTCGTGTTCATTTTGGCAACACATGCATTGATCAGACATCAGACTGGAAGAATGGTTTTTCAGTTTTACTTTACGGAGCAGATATCTTTGTTTAACAAGGGATACCAGCCTGTGAAGTGCTGGATGCTTTCTGCCAGATGCTGAATGTCTTCATTACTGCTGAGAGCAAGCCACATCCTGCCAAAGCTGGTCAGCAAGGCTGGAGGACAGTGTTTGGAGGAAACACTCCCCTGCCTTGCAAAGGAGAGGGTTGGCAGACCATGCTCCTCCACATCAACAGTGAGCTTGTAAATATGCTGGCTTGTGTTGCTAAAGAAAACACTACAATCAATTAATAACTTTTTATGAGATTTACAGTTATTTTCCTTCTCCTTCATCTTCCAGTGATGGAAATAACTTGCTTCAGACTTCTCCATAGAAGCAAGCACACTTCTTCCATTCATGCCAACCCGGCTGCACACCATTCCTGTCTCTCCTGAGAAGAGAGATGGACCAGCAGTCCCATTGCTGTTCATCCTCAGAAACTGCCTCATGGTGCGGGCAGCACTAACACTGCAGGCATGTACAGCCTGACTTAGCTCCTTCCATGGAGTCTGAGTCCATCTTTATTTGCTTATCATCTCACCAGCTGCAGAATTGTAATAAAAGGAATAAACTGAAATCTTTTCAGGAATTTTGAAGAAGTGGGGGACTAGCCAATCTGCTGACATGCTGTAGTCTGAGGAGCACCGTATCATAAACGCTTCTGCAGAATAGAATTCTCCTAAAGTAGAGTCTTTAACTCATTGGTATCAATGTCAAGACATGTTCTATCACACTCTGAGCATTTCCTCCCAGCTACTTTTAAAAACTCTATTAAACTCATTCAGAAATAAAATCTCCTGAGGAATCTGTGATACAGTGATAAAATAATAACTAGATCTAAAAAAAAGAAAATTAGAGGGTTTGGCCCATGAAATACTCTTTCTAAAAAAAAGCAGAAGAGCCAGAGTCTTTAGTATGCTTACTAGAAATTTAATCCACCCTATTGATTTTAAGTAGAGAGCATTCGGATGTTATAGGAAGTAACAATATATTTCCGATAAATATATAGAAAGGTAGACAGTCAGACAGACATTTATTGATCAAAAACAACATAAAAAGCTTTATATATCTGAGAAAGGCCTTTTCCCTTCTCCAAAAAATATACGTATAAAAATATTGATCTTTGAGATGCTGGATCCTGTGGGATGCATGAGAAGTTCTCTGTTTTTAGAAAAATTATAATATCAATAAGCAAATGAGTTATTGCGAAGAAATAGTTCTATTAGAGTTAGAAAATAACATTACTGAGCCGCCTCTGGTTATAAGAAACTACTGCTCAGAAATACCACTTAATTCCAATCAATGACTTAAGTGATTAAGACCAATTTAATCATATTGAAACTATTCAAAAGAAATATTTAGGGGTTTATTATCATAAAATATTCTTCCCCATCTTTATAGTAGAATCAAACAGAATAAACCTCTGATTTTGCTACCCACATCTCATTTGTGTTAAACCTTGTAGCTGACCACTGAATTACAGATTGTTTCAAGATTAATGATGAAGTTTAAACCAGTGAACTATTATGTGGCGGGGTTTTTTTGCCAGAGAATTCACACCCATTTGCTACCTACAGAGCTACCAGAGTGAGTTCTGCACAAAGCCCACTTTTCACTCAAAACCAATTTGGAAAAGGTGATGAGGTTTAGGTGCATCATGGCAGAAGTTGCCATCTGAGTCACTGTCTTAAAAATGTGACTATTAGATGCTTAATCCCAGAAGCACAATCTATGCTCTGGGTTACAAGAAGGATATCTATGATATTCTCACCAAAAAAAAAAAAAAAATCCTCCGTTCAGAAAACAGGAGAAAATTAGAAATGGCAGAAATGACACTGATAGCTTTTTTGGTATTGGCTAGACCTCTGTAACTCTTCCCTCAGTGTCCCAAATTTTTGGCTCCATCATGGATGAATCAGGCTTTTCTCATTGACCATACAGAGAAACTAAACAGATAATCTTGGTTCTACAAATCACCTGCTAAAGTCAGGTGGGTAATTTTTTTGTCAGTAGGTGTACAAAAATGAAGTATTTGTACATAGTCTTACTTTCACAATGTAGAAATAAGTCCACTGACTTAAAAAGAGCACATACGCTTAAAGTTAGTTATCTAGCTAACAGTCTTGATGCTTCAGTACCAAATAATAATCAACTTTTCTGTTTCACACTATCATCTCCCAGCTGAATTCAACTTTTATAAGCTTATCACAAGTTCCATGACACTTTTGTTTGATTCTTCTCAGTGGGTCATGTCTTCAAAGAACAATCACGCTACACATTTGCAAATAGAAATATTTTGTTAAAGCCAATGTCCATCCCAAAGGGATCTCTCCATATGAGTGTACTGTTGGATTTTTGCATTTTACAGGAATATAAAATAGGAAGTGGTTTATTGTTCAATACTGAGCCTGTGACAGACTTCTAACTGGAAAATTTGAGACCATAAAACATCAAATGATCATGTCTTTCAGTCCTGCTATCATGCTTGAAAGGAAATGATTTGGTTCATTAAGCATTCCGCAGGTTAAAAACAAATTATCTCCATTTGTATTTATTTGCAGATCTAAAGAGCTATCGAGCTCGCAAACCTCTTCTGGACTATTAAAACCACCCTGCAACAATTTTAAAAGTGCTCAGGAGGCAGCTTGCAAGCAAGTAGCACCCAAAACCAGGGACAGACTTTCAGAAAGCTCAACCTCCAACACATTGTGTTTATTCTGGGGCACAAACAGGAACCAAGCCCTTCTGAAAATCTGTGCTTCATTATGAATTCTGAGTATTATTACAAATCTGGAGCTCATTGAAGGTGCTGAGTACTTGAAAACTCAACACTATGTTCTCTTGAATTTCCTGTTGGAAATTGTTTGTATGCCAGACAAGGTTTTTAAGTTAGAAATGTGTTTTAAAGCAATTTTGAGGTACATATCCAGCTACCAGAATATCTTTTTAAAATGTTTAAGTCACTGTTGTAGGAAAAAAAGGGGTGACTTCATTATTTGTTGACATCATTACATACCACACACTCAGAGGCACCACAGAGCTAGAGAAAAAAAAATGTGAACAAATTTCTAATAAAGTGTTGAAAACAAAGAAAGTCTGTTTAGCCCAATTGGTAATAATTATTCTGAAAACAGAAGATGACTCAAGGCTGTTTCAGTTGACTAAGGTATCTGGATTAATTGCTGACATGAAACAACAGTAAAATGTGGAGAAGCAAAGACACAAATTTAGGAGCCTTACACTTTAAAACTACCAATACAAATGGCTTTTACAAAGTACAAACAAAGGCAACTAAAACAACAGCCTTTTAGGTCTGGGAGAAATGACTTAAACAGGACAAAGCAGTTGGCATTAGCAATATTTTTCCCCTCTCGGCCACACCATTGTTCTGCCATTTTGAATACAAGAAAAATAAAAAAAAAAAAAGAACACTATTCTTAGGTCTTACATACTTGTACTCTACCCTTAGCTCTTCACAGGAAAAATAACTATGATGAGATAAACTAGACATTGACCATATGAAGTAATCCCAGAGAAAACCAAATTCTAATGGGCAAAATACTAGGATAAGGACTAGACACTCTTGGGCTTTTGGATATCTTCAAACATTCGAGTATTTCATGCCTCAGTTTTTAAGAGGCATTTGGACAATGCCATTAATAATATGCTTTAACTTTTGGTCAGCCCTGTAGTGGTCAGGCAGTTGGACTAGAAGATTATTGTAGGACCCTTCCAATGGAACTATTCTGTTCTATTGTGGTCCTCTATGGGGCCTGATGAGGTCAATGGGAAATATAAAAAATACTTGATTTTCCACAAGGATACAAAACAACTCTTTTGGGAGGACACCACGGGGATTCACCAGGAAGAATACGCTCTACAAAGAAAGTTATATATGAAAAGACAGCTAAATCAATGTGTAATTTAAACAAAATATCTTTTAAAAGAACAAGAAGACGGAGTGCTTCACATTTATTTCTCAGGTGGTCTGCAATGTCCTGCCTGCACTGTGATCTGCAAAACATCTGGGGCTGATCTGAGACTGTTATTCTGCCGGATGTGCTAGATAAATTGTCCCTTTTCAGGTGTAGCAAGGTGGACATTCCCGGTGTAATGAGCCCCTAATCCTCCACCTCAGATGTTCATTGTAGTTAAAGCTCTAGTTCGTTTTCTTTCATATGATTTATGATTGTTTGCTTGTTTCCTCTGCCTTAGGTAGAAGCTAAATGGATCTGGACTTTTAAGGAAGATTTCAGTGGAGACCAGCAGTGCCATGTCCGCTTCCTGCTGGTGGTGACAGGAGGATGAGAGCTCCAAGGCCAGTCCTGGTCTGGCCCAGCTGCAGGAAGGTGTCCATGGAAAGGTGAGAATAGCTGGATCCGGAATATCTTTCCCTCCACCCCCTAAAAGCAGGTGATTTCCATCTGCAGCATGCTAATGTAGGATAACAGGGAGGTAAGACTGTTGTATAAAATGATCTCAGTTTCATTTCATCCAATTCAGCCCAGTGAAAAATTAGTCTTACACCCACCAACGCCCTTAAAGGGATATGCTTCTTTTAATGTATGAGATGAAGAACAGGAGGAGGATAAGAGATGAAAAAGAAGAACTGTGATAACTGTGGGACCTAGAAGGTATAGTGTGCTCAATTAATTAGAATCTACACTTGTTTAAAAAAATGGTCTCTCTGTGCACATATTTAAAAACTGGTAATAAAATACCACTACCGTTCCACTATGGAGTCTCTTTGAGATGCTCAATGAAATACTTGAATTACAAAGTAACAATTTCTATTGTTAGGAGTTGCTGCTATTCTCTTTTTATTGATGTCATAAAGTAGGTATTTATGAGATGAGGTTATTAAGATCAATAGTATAAATGGAACACCTAATTCTCTCTTTTTCAGGCCAGCACAAAGCATTCCTCCAGTGGAATATGTGAGAATAAAAGGTGACTGGATACTGTCAGTTAACCCTAATCCAAATGCAAAGAGCTCACCCTATTAACAATGAGTCATTTTTTACAAGTTTCTTAGATCTAAAACTATCTTGTCCCTAAGTAGCCTTTATGAAATGTACAGATTTGAATTCATTGCAGGACTGGATTTTCCACATTTACAACTAACACTGAAACTCTATTTTTGCCTTTTTTAAAAATAAGAAAGAGGAGATGGAACATTTTATTTTAAAATCCATTTAGTGGTGTGTTTTTAATAAATATGATCCTTCTTTGTGAAAACAGTCATTTTGAAAAGACAAAAATATTCAGATTATAAGGCTGATACTCAGTCTTCCCATCCACTGAATAATGAGTTGCAATGAGACTATGGTATGGACTAAATTAAATCTGTACACTAATGAAGAATTGAACATTTATTTATACAGTTTCACTACTCAGCACAAGTTGCAAAAGACAATGTTTTTGATCCAAATGCAGTCACCAAACTCTTTCAACTATTTCTAGTGATCTGACTCTTGTTTGCCATTTACCTTTCTCGCTTGCAATCAGCACCACCATCAATCACTGCTAATTTAAGCTCATGATTAAATAATATCATCTCAGTTTAGTGGTCATTAAAGGAAACAATTTGAAACAGCTGATCATGTTGTTGTACCTAATGACTCATAGTTCTTACAACTCCGTTCTACAAGCACTTGCTACCTTCAATAAGATTGACACATGGGAACATCAGTTTGAAAAGTTCTTTACTCACAAGATGCTACAGAAGATGGTGAGCCTTCTCCATTGTTAAATGAAGAAAAGCTTTACAGAAGAATTTTTTCTCAGTTATGTTAAACAAAATACTTAGAAAATTCGGATTAACTTCAGCAACAGAAAAAATAAGAAAAAAATAATAAAATAATAGAAGAATGTTATCATTCTAGTATTGTTCAGCACTTTACCTTAATCATATTTTTTTAAAAGATGTGGTTTTCAAAAATGCACTGCAAAATCTGCCACAATACTTAAAAACCTCAAAAAGCACACAAAAAATTTTAACTTCTTATTTTACATCAAAAGACATTCACTATCCTTTATCTTAGTTGTTTTGTTTGTAGTATTGTACAATGACTTAATTGAAACTGTTAGCAAACCAAGACATGAGGTTCCACAACAGCTTTTCTAAGTGAAATTGTGGAATGAGAAAAAGTTCAGTACCTCACACAGTTTTCCTACATGGCTATGCATAAGAACTTTGTACCCATCGAAGTGACTTATCAGACACAGCAAATTTGCTATGAAGATTAAAGTATCTCAACACCAACAGTAGTAATTGGCTGGTAAAGTCTCTTCCACCCTGCTTATACATCTCTGAGGGTTGCAAAAATTGTAGAAAAGCTGTGGGGTTTGCACTGTCAGCTATCGCATGTCAGCAGGTCTGCTGGCAGGGAAGGGTGTACGAAGCAGGGCTGGGATGGGGGAACAGGCAGAGTGAGACTCAGCCCCCCGGTGTGACTCCAGGGCAGCCCCGCAGATGCACAGGGCTCCTGCTCAGCCCCCTTCTCTGTCCTGGGGCACATAGCTCCTAGTGTGCAACCAGGTGCTGTGAAACCTTTACAGGGCTAATACAAAGCTAACATTTGTGTCATGCTGAAAGGTATTCAAGGAGGAATAGACCCCTGCTTGTATGCCATGCTGTCTGTTCCCCTTACTGTACTCAAAGCCTCTTTACTGTTATGTCGCAGAGTGTGAATCAGAGGGAATAGGGAACGGCAAATCTGGGTAACAACGTGAAAGCTACATACTGTGCAATGCCATTATATGACTTCAGATTTTTTGTTCCAGAGAACATTATATACCTATTACATGCTTAAATACAGGCATTACTTTAGCATAATTAAAATGTTTGTGATTACAGAAATAAAAGGAGAAGTTAAAAAGCAACACTGTATTACCTCTATAGGACTGCTAAATCTTGGCTGTAGGCACAGAAAGAAAAGCCACCAGCATGAGGCAAAGAGCATACAGGCCTTTGACTCCATCTGAAAAAACAAGCTAATAGGTAGAAGGGCAATTCTCTGTTGGTATATAGCTGCAGAAAACTACTTTCTCTTAGTTCTGCAAAGAACTGGTTCTGCAAAGTTCCTTGAGCAAAGTTTCCGTGCTTGAAATGCTCCTGTGGACATGCCACAGGACACTGGCTTTAGTGGGAGCTGTGCTGTTCTATGGTAATACCTGTTAACCTGTACCAGTACTTGCTGTAGGTTCTTTTCCTCTATTGAAAAAACTGTACATTTTTTCAAAAGTAAAAAAGGTACTACTACTAAAACTCTTCAAATCTTAGTCTGAGACTTGGGGTTCTCAAATTTATTAATTTTTTTCCAGGAAAGCAGATACTAATTTCCATTTAGCAACAAAAAAAGAGAATTTTCTACAGGGAAATGCATAAGTGAGCACTTGCAATCAATTTTATTCATAACTTTGCAACTACAATGCTGCAAAGACCATGAACTTCTATGCTTTGTTTTGTTTAATAATTCTGGAGAAGTCCATAAGTGAGATTTTTGCCACGATTGGGAATCCTTGGTTTAGCTGACAAAGACCTAGCTATAATGTCCTAAGGATGTAGAATTAAATGAGGACTTTCTCTTTCTTTCCCAGTCTGATCCCAGAAGATGCTTGGGTTAGATTATCTTCTATAATGTGTTTTGCCACAGTCTCTAGAGAGGACCACCTCCTTAAAAGGACAGCATAGTAATCTAATAAAAATCCAATCTAAAGAGATCCATTACTGTGCAACTGGGAAAACCAAACCAAACAAGATACTGATATAAAAACCTCAGTGAATTCCTTGGTGCATTATATGTGCTGCAGCATTTACAAATGACCACATGGATCATGTAATATCATCTACTGTGGAGAGTTTCTTTTATAGGTCCCCATGGGCTGAAATGTTTAGGCACAACGGAGCGGAGCAGAGGGGCCAGTTGTAGATTTAACTGGGAATTCTTCTGTTTTTATGGGCTTGTATGTCAGCCATATCATTGCTTTAAAAATTGCTTTTGTATTTAATAGTAGGAGAGCTTGACCTGAACATAGTAACAACACATGTATCCCTTTAACTAAGCTCTGCACAGGGCTGCAAATTGAAATGTAGAGAGATATTAGCTCTGTGAGCTAAGATGTCATTAGCTACCCAGGAAGGGTAACTTTGTCAATTGTCATTAACACATTTTTTATGCTGGTACTTTAGAGCTCAGAAGTGGTAACGTGGAAATGGCAGACTGATTTAAATCTCTTAAACGTTTGGAAGAATTGGTCATTTCTTTATAGTGCATCGCTCTTTGAGGAGAATCTTTCCTTTGTTCAGCATCTGTAAATTGCCTGTATGTGTATTTCACTTAAGAAAGGAGAAAAGGATCCTTTCAATTGTTTCATGAGTTACTCAGATCTGTCATAAAACTGTCACTTTGGATTATTGCTTAAATGTTGGCTGCAGGCTGAAAACAGTATGTCCATGCAGCGCTCACCCTGTTCAGGTGGGGTTTATAAAAGGGAAATTGTTGCTCTGCAGGGAGTTATCTGTTAACCTTATTCATTTGTAAAACTGGTTACATATTTTGGCACTCGCCTGTGCAGTCTGACACTGACAAAGCTTTTGACAAGATGAAGTAGATACACGATATTTATGTGAGGTTCTCAGAAAGTGCAGGTTCAGAGCAAACTTTATTAACTAGACCTAAGCTCTTTCTGTGTCAACCAGCAGCTCTTTGCAGAAAAGACCTCAGATCTTCTACCCTTTGCCCTTTAACAAGATACAAAGCTGTGATGCAGGTGTTACAGGACTCAAAATTAGCAGTTCCAGCTTTACATACATTCTTCTGTTTTGTTATTCAGATGTCCTTTACCAGGCTACTGGCTGTGTGGGACAGAAAGTGGGGAAAAAAGGACCTGGTCTTGAGTGATGTTTAGCAGCTTCAATTCCTATAAATACCAATTCTCAGAACAATGAAGGATTCACTCTTTACTTCACTGGACTAGTTTCTGTACAACTGTGTGTATTTTGCTTTATAGTCAAGCAGTAACCTCTAAATAATGGCAAACTGAACGTACGAATATTGTAAACATGTTTACATGCAAACAGAACTTAAATATTTTTATTAATATGTCTTAAATTTATATCTAATTGTATTTAATTTGGAAGGTAGTTTTCTACAGTTAGCATTGGAGTCTCACTGTATCAGGAAGTCTAGTGAGAAAAACTGCAAAGGAAAAGAATTCGGTGGACTAAAGTGTATTAATTCCATATTCATTATGTAGTCACTATCATTATAGGGGATCTGGTTCTGCATTGAAAAATTACTGAATTCCGCTAAAGTCTTTACATAACTTCCCCATATGGTAGGGTTCTGGCACGTATGTAGAAGAAAAGAATGAAAACCAAAGGAGAGATTTTATCATGACCAAAATCTTCTGTCAAGAGAAAGAGTTGCTTTACCTGAGCTGTGTAGCTGCCTGGTTAAGGCACAAGGAAGAGACTACAAGCAGAAGAAGTATCAGGTGGTGGTGGTAGGCAGCCTCTGGCCTGAAGCTGAACTGAGACATGTTCTATCTCCAGGAACATATCTGAGGAAACTCCATCTGAACTTTCTGAGGACTGAGATAGTAAATTTCTAACATTTCAATTTCTAACATCAGACAGCCTAGTGAGAAAGTTATCATCACTGGCATTCAGTACGAAATACCATAAAATGTCTGATTCACCTTTGCAGTGCTTAAGCAATTACTCCACTGCCTGGGACACATCATATTTACTGCATATGTGCTTCACAGCCAGGTTGTGGACACGCTATGGGTCTAATGGTCCATCCTTGCTGCTGACTAATGCTACCATGGACGGTGTCAAGAAGAGGTAATAAACCAGAACAAAAAGTAATAAGGATTTCTGAGATTTGGTTGTGAAAGCAGATTTTGCCAGTGTCTTTAAAATGGTTTAAGATGTACTGTTGCAGGCAGATGATTTCTCCCAGTTTTTGTGCAGGACTAAAGTATCCACTGCAATGAAAAACTGCTTCATGGTAGTTTGTTATTCTACAACAGTTCCACCATGGTTATCCTCCCCGCCATAACATCATGTTTCCTTTGCAGACGCTTGTTGTGGTTTAACCCCAGCAGGCAACTAAGCACTGCACAACCACTCGCTCACTCACCCCCACCCCCAAAGGGACGGAGAGGAGAACTGGGAAAAAGGTAAAACTCATGGGTCAAGGTAAAAAGAATTTAACAATTGAAATAGTAGTAGTAGTAGTAGTAATAACAACAACAATAATAATAATAATAATGATGATGATGACAACTGTAACAAAAAGTAGAGAGAGGGAGAGAGTAATAAAAACCAAAAGGAAAAAGACCCAAGTGATGCACAACACAATTGCTCACCACTCTGCTGACCAATGTCCAGTCAGTCCCCGAGCAGTGATCAGCAGGCTCCAGCCAGCTCCCCGCCAGTTTATATACTGAGCATGATGGTTTACGTAAGGAATATCCCTTTGGCTAGTTTAGGTCAGCTGTCCTGGCTCTGCTCCCTCCTGGCATCTGCTCACTGGCAGAACATGGGAAACTTGAACAGTCCTTGGTTTAGAGTAAATAGTACTTAGCAACAGCTAAAACATCAGCATGTTACCAACATTACTTTCATACCAAATCCAAAACACAGCATTGTACCAGCTACTAAGAAGAAAAGTACGTCTATCCCAGTTGAAACCAGGACAGCATGGTATATGGCTGCCTCACATTATGCCTTTCCTTGGACACTCCCTTTCTTGGGCAAAAGGGGAAAATATTGCACAGTTCCAGGCTGTTGGCTTGACTAGGGATTTCTTTTGGGACAGACATGGAAAAAGACACGTTCCCAGCTTAGTCTAACCTCTGAACTTCCCTCTCTATCTCCAGACTACCCATATTTTCTGTTCTACCTTCCAACCCTACTGTGACACAGCAGGACACTTGGATTTTTCCCCTGATTACATACAAGCTTTGCAATATAACTGCTGTACTGCAGGCTGGGATTTCATATATTGCAATCAAGTATGATCAATTCACTGCAGGTGCTATGGCAGGCAGAGGACGATGCAGTCCCTGTTTTCTAAGTGCTCCCAACCTAACCTCTAAACGTTGCTACCAATAGGGGTGATTGGCAGTGCCTTCTGTACTACAAGGAGATAATTGTGGTGCTACGGTATAAGCAAGTGAAACTCATTCTGTATATTGCTATTGTGGAAAAAAATTCTGATAAGAGCCATATGGAGTAAAAGACTAGGGTTACAGCAATACAATTACAGGGTTGTTTTATCCAAGCACAGGTGTGACTGAGACAAGTGAATTTTTCTACTGTATATGTATGCAGGCAAAAAATCCAAAGGACTGTAGACTCTATTTCTAATTCAACTTACTGTGACCACTGAAGAACAGGAGAATTTCCAATGAGGAATTAATGTTATGAAGGGGTTTAATATTATATAGCTCGTAGCACACCAAAGATCCTTAGCTCTCAGCTCATGATAATCCGGATAGAATTTAACCTACAAAACTTAAAAGGTGAGTCTGCATTACTTTTAAGTAGAGAAAAAAAATCTATCTAGTACTGTCATTCAGGTCCAATCCAAAGCTCTTAAAGTTAACAGGTCTCTCCCTTGGTTTCAGAAGGATTGGGATAAGGTCCTGATAGTCACAACTCCAAATTGTGTGACATGTAAAAGTGTCTTTTTTAAGTGCTCCTTGCAATCAGATAAAACTCTTTCCTAAATGGCATCATTCAATATACAGATTGTAGCAGGTAATTGTAATTGTAAATTACTGTCATAAGCTTAGAATCAACTATTTAAGTACTCACCTGGCAAAACTGCAAAAGCTAACTTTTTTCCTCCTTACTTTCCAGTGTATATTTCATTTTTCATGGCTCCTTAACTCAGATATTGCAGTGGGCTATTTGGATGGAAACTTGGCATAGAAGTTGTCAGCCTCCAAGCAAATATTTGTCATTTAAAAATCATGAGGCTGTTGAGTAGAACTTGGCAAACTGTTCTAAAACTGTATATATAGCAACTATATTTGCAATGTATTAATGCACAGGGTACGCACACTTTCTGGCAAAATACACTGTCATGCACGTGTGTGCAAACATACAAAATATACAAATACAATTTTCTTGCACATCAGTACTCTTCATAATGTCTTGCTGATGGTTGTGTCTCAGAGATCTGAGTGTGAACAAAATTTTGGATGTGCTTCCATAAAAAGTACTGCTTGCTATTTTAGATTCACTGGTATAACAGAGTCTAATCCCTCCAAAAGGGGTCTTAAAAACTAATATGCACACAGGCACACATTTTGAAAGCACACACTTCAAAAATATGGAAATAGAAGCATAAAAGGTAAATTTATAACTTCACACATCATAGTGCAAAATTGTAAAATATTAGGTTTTTTACAAATGCCTCAACAAGGGGAAAAAGGAAGGAAAGGACAGAGGTATTTCAAGAGACTCCATAATACCTAACACTTAATTATCTAATTATAATTACAAACTTACAGTTTCATCTTGCCAACCACAGAAGCACAGAGAAGCCTTTGCTGTTGCTGAATTTAATGAGAGTTGAGGTTGACCACCAGCTAGCACGTCTTCTCAAACCTTGTAGGACAGCTCTTTGAACACATGCTCTTGGTGCTTCATGATCATCAAATGAGACACCTCAATGGATGGGAGGATCTCACAGCCAGGAATTCACTGCCTAAAGTTGAAGAAAAAATTAGGGATGAGAATAATAATGAAAGGTGCATTCATGCCAAACCAAACACAAGGGGCTTAAAGCCAGTACACTACCAGAAAGAATGACCTAAAAAGATCATAGGTCGACTCTGTGCCAGCACAAAGATATTTTATCAGCTTTCTGCTACAGCGACTGTAAGTGACTCAGTGTATTAACTCATATGGCAGACACCACACTACAATGAAAAATAACCAGTTGAATCTGGGGCAGATTGGAAGCTTTAATTTAAAAATGTCCATGCTTGTCAATTCAATTAGATGAGAATTTACTGGCAAGACAAGCTAAGTAAGTCTTGCCAAAATGTAAGAAAAAGACGGAATCATCAGATAACTGTTTGAGGCAGGTACAACTCGCCAGGCTAGGCATTTGCCTCTGCTTTAAGTTTCCTCCAGTACATCCATATGTCAGCATTTTCCCATCCCGGAATTGGGAACAGGTTCTGTCATTGCAAGCTACCGATTTTGCCATCCCACTCCCCCTTCACTCTGCGTCAGGGTAAATCCTTCCTCTTTCATTCTGAGATGACAGCGGGGTGCAGTGAGGTGTTTGTATCTTCCCATCTCTAGCTGCCTACCCAACTCACTTATGACCTAATCGCTGTATTTTCCAACAGCCAAAACTAACAGACATTCCATAGCATCGGAGGACAGACCACTGCTACCAGGGGTCTCTCCTAAAGCTCTTACAGTGAGTAGCAGTGGGTTCAGTTTTTGGTTTGTTTCATTGTGGTTTTTTTTAAATGTATACACTAAAAACAATTGAGCTATGATTATGTGATATACACCTAATTAAAATGTACTATAATTGTTGAAGTATTTTACTGAAGTCATTTTCTTTTTCAAGCGACAGGTTTACCAGATGATAAAACTTGTCTTGTGGTTTGTCTTTGTCAAGAAGCTTAGAGCTAAGTACAGAGGGTGGGGTCAGTCCTGGACATCACCACCACCACCACCACCCTGCGAATGACAACATTTTTCACTAGGCTTTTATGCTCCAGGCTTAAGTCAGGCTTTTTGCCAAAAACTCAAGTCCAAGACAAATAGCCTATGTGGGTGTGTTGTGCACAAAGATGACTGAGGTTCATTTTAGCTAGATGGATAAACCTTTTGAGATCTGCTTATTAGAACTGACTATATTATAAATCAGAGTCAGCTGTTTATTGGAAAGCACTGTGAGAGGAATGTAAATTACCCATGAATCATAACGACCTGGGAGTGAAGCACCGGTGGCTCTTGGTGAATAGTTGTCACCTATTCTCACAAACAATGCAACCATTTATGTATGGTAGATTACTTTTTTTTAAAATTACCATGTTCCAGTTCTGTCTTCTCAAGTTTTTCCCTGTTTCACAGAAAAAATGACATACAGATGTATAGAATTCGCAAAGAAAAATTCAAAAATCCCTAGGTCTCCTGATTTTTTGAAAAGTATTTTTATTTAATATGGCTCTGTTCCACAAGGGCTCTTTTTTGTTGGTGGCAGGCCTGAGATTTCCTTATGGGTGAAATACCTAGATGATTTTAAGCCACGCTTAGACCCTAGTGCTCTGTGGGGCCCAGAATAGCTTTGTGTACCAGAGGAGGTTTTGGTTTGTTGGGGGTTTTTTTATTATTTAATGTTAGCAGCTGAAGCTCTGGTTTATTAAATGTCATACCGTTGCCCCCAATCCTCCACAGGTTGCCACCGAAACACAAAGCATTACTGACTCGTCTTGTGCCTACAAGTTCCTTTGCACCTTCAGATCTCCTTTAACTTGCTTCTCACCATCTTTCCATTCCAGCAGAAAAGAAGTATGTAATTGTTCATAACTGCCTAAAACTTCGGAGCCTTCGAAGTGCAGCCTGAGTTGTCACCTTGTATAATAGTTCAGGGGAAGGGAAAGCATCTGCAAAATTCAGCATCTCTCGCATCAAAGGCATTTTAGGTACTGGACTACAGTTAGAAGTTTTATCTTCCCTACAGGGAGTCAGTATTTACCCTTTCCTTTCTCTTGCCTGGAAGAATGGCTCTGTTTTCATTCTTTCAAGGTCGTCTCCTACTCAGCAACAAAACCAAAAGAAGTTTTGTTCTTGAAGGTACTGCAGCCTACCATGGTCTACAACCATGATGAAAGTACAGTCTGGAGAACAACTCTACCATGCATTTCAGTTACATTGTTTGAGGGCTGTCAGTGCCTGCTTGGCCCTGCCCTCCTCCCCAAGATTGCCAGTCGCATTGTTAGTCCGCACATGTTATTTAACACAAGGCAATGTCATGAAGGGATGATCAAGTGAGTTGAGTCAGGGTCACAGGCAGAGCTATCAGGTTAGCACACAACTCCACTAAGCTGATGTATGCTGTTCCTCAGCGTTCAATTTGATCAGATTTAACATTGGCTATGATAATATAGGTATTCTTTTGCTACTATGCAGTAACTGCATTGCACTTATGCAGTGGAGGCGTACTTCTAGAGCCAAAGCAACAGGACGCTGGGATGTGAGCCTGCATAGCCTAGGGCATGGGCTGAAATGTACCATATAACTTCGCAGTGGAACTCAGGGAAACCAGAAGATTGCAAAAATTCTGTTTACTGATGACCCAGGCTGCAGTTGACCCAACAGTGATGAAAATAAAACCTGGCAAAATTTGGTCTTAGTTGATTAATGGGGTGTTGACAGCAACCTAATGGGTGTTATTAGAAGCATGACAATTACTATGGTGTTTATGGGGCACCTCTATGGGGTTTGCAGAATTACACATTGTGCACACACCCTAATTACAGAAACAGTCAGGAAATACCTTAACCAAATGAAAAAGCACTTGCAGGTAAAATTGGTAAGTTTTTTTAAGGTAAATGTAGCTATAATACATCCTATTGATCAAAGTACATTAAAATTGCACAGACCAAATAATAGAAATAAAACAAACTATGGAATAGCAGCTTATTCCATAAATACCACTCATCCTGTGTTCAGAATAAGCCCTGGACCTTATAGGAGAACTGAAAGGCAATTATATATTAATATTAATATAACTATATGCATAAGTGGGTTAAATTAAAGCTGAACGGTCAACTTTAATTCTGGCATTACCTAAATCTGATTGCTGTACTTTGCACTTATTAAATACTCCTATAATAATAACACTGCATGTTGGTTTAAATTTACTTTTTCATAACACTGTCTAGAGGCTACTTTTGTGCAGTGCTGACCATCAAAACAGTGCTCCCAGAACAGCTAGAGTAACCATTAGGGTTTGTATTCATAAATAATTCCAAATAATCAACAGCAACTATTAGAAGACACACGTCACATGCTGCAAAACAGACATCAGTTTGGCTTGTATTTCCCTTGCCCACCTATGAACAAGCAGCACAGCGCATGGTTCATGTCACCCAATGTGCTGTTCCTGTCCCCCCACCATCAAGGTGGCTTTCAGCCCTGCAAATGCCAGTTGCTAATAGGTCTGTTTCACAACTTTTTCTTCAAAAGCTCCTTTCTGTTACACTCCTGGCATCTGTTTCTTCCCTCTTAGGAGCTGCTTAACCTAGATGCATAACACTGTTTTATAGATAATCCAAAGCCCAATCCAACATCCACCAAAGTAATTTTTAATACAGTTCAGTGGGGCTAGACAAGGCAAAGTGAAAGATATAAAGAAGAATGACAGGTTTGTCTAGAGACTCTCACAGTTACAGGAAGAGGCATAGTAAGGACCATGGCTATTGGTCATGTCAATCTGTGTGCCTATTTGTCCTTAGTTTGCATCACAGCAAGCAGCAGGTTGTTACAGCCTCTGTGGTTTCCCTCTATGCTATCACTAACACATTATTCCCTCCTTGCACTCAGAGAGAAATTTGACTTGAGCCCAACATCTTTCTGGAGGCACATCTTGTAAGACTTCCCCCTGGGATTACCGGACAGTTGATCAGGCTCTTACACAGACAAGAAGCAGCTGAGCCAAGTGAGGCTTACATATAAACATTGGCCCATTCTGTTTAACCTGGAACCTGTTTCCCAAATATCAACGTTAAATTGCTTTTAGGCTGTGCAAGCACTTACAGCCATTACAGTGGATGAACCTTTATTCTTGGATTTGACACCTGATTCAGTCAGCTTTCTGTACATCCTCTCTTCGTTTATGGTTATAAAGCTGGAATTGCTACCTCGTTTTCAGTCTCATCATCTGAAGCGATGCAAGATTTAGGGTGTGAGCAGGCCAACCACTAGCAGCTGAGGTACAGGCTGCAGCTGAGACTTGGTAACTACATGTATACATGCTTCTAGCGTGTTGCAAATAAGAAATGAAACTAGCTGCCTGAAACTGAACTCACAGTGGAATTAAGCCACTTCCTGGGTAACTTGAGCTTGTTTGGTTTTCACATGCATCAGGTCTACGCAGACATGTCTCAGCAGGGGGACGGTGAGTTTAAAGGACTCCTTCCCTCTGTCGATGCAAAGCACCAGTCAGGCCTCTAGTTTGTGAGATGTTTGGTACAGGACAAGTTTTTGGGTTTGCATTTAAGGAAACTTATGCAACAAGTCTTACTCCATTATTAAAGTTACACGGCATCAAATTGATAAACATAACAAGGTGTATAAACATTAGTGTTTTGGTGTCGTGGCTATTATTGTAACAAGACCTTTTTACTGTGAAGGTTAATTCATTAGGGTCTGAAAAACATTTGGAGGTCCCTGTAAGAAAGAAGTTAAAGAAATGCAAAAGTGTTGCTTTGGTATTGTGTTATTTATCAGCTGTCTGGTTAGCATTTGTGCTCAGTCCGCAGGTTTCACATGTAAATCAAATGCAATGAGTCTATGACAACTCACAAGATTTACACAGATGGGACCTGACCAGCCTTCTCTGAAGTCACCGAAGGTGGTCTGGGTTCCCTAATGATTGCAAATAGGAGACACAAACATAAATATAATTTACTTTTAAAAAACTTTTAATTAGGTTAATAAAATATCTCTGCATAAAAGCCTATAGCTCGTAAAAACTCAGACCCTGTGCATACCAGAGCTGGTGTGGGTCAGGATAATAGACACAAAGAATTGCATTACCATGCTAATACAATAGGGAAGTCTCCTGTCTCTCTTTTGAATAACCTCTCATGCAAATTTCAAATGTTGACCATGACACCAGACCTTCTTAGGGCACCGAGTTGTGTTTCCCTGTGCTTACAATATATTTGATTTCAATATAAAACTGCAGACTCATCAAACCCCCACCTTTCTGTCAGCATTCAATTATTTAAATACTACGCGATGGGGGGTGGGTGGGGGGAGTGGGTGGGTGTTGCCCCTGAATCTTGCATAAAGTACTTCAGGCAAGCTTACAAATAACATAATATGAAAAGGACAAAATCCAAGAGGGAAGAAATCTTAATCAATGGGATCCTTTTTAGCTGTTAGCTTCCACCTTTCGTCACCCTTGACCAGTTGTTTAAAATACGGATTCCAAAATGCATTTAAGCATGTAACAAACATATATCTCTAAATTGTCTCCACAATAATGATTCTGTAATCTTCTTGAAGTCAAAGGCAGGTTTATTTGTGAGTGGGGTCATTATCTGCCCACATGCTAAGTTGTTTAACTACATGCTAAACTTTTGAACTGTGCAAAGGTTCATTATTGTTATCCAATTACAACATGTGCAGTTTCTTGTGCATGTAAAGATGGAGTATTTATAAATACACAGGTACTTATGAAATAATACAAATGGTACTTATGAAATGTTACCAACAAAATCAGAGAGTAATACATATATAAAGATGTTCCATATACACATGCATGTACGTATACATATAAATGTTGTTAACAAAGTATTTTTTATTTCATGTGCCATATTCTGGCCACAGTTCCTAGAGATCACAATGCCAAGGAAGTAGTAAAACATATAAAGATTTGTTTCAATCACTTTCTCTTCTAACAGGCAAAAGTTTATTTTGTCTTGTACAATGGGACTAGTGTTAGTCATATGGAACAATTTCACAATTCTTAGGGAGTAAGCAAGATCAGAATTCTTCCATTATTTTTCTAGAAAAATTCCCCAGAACAGAATTTACAGGGTTTTTTTTTATTTACATCCAGTTTTGTGTTCAAAAGTGGGATATATCAAAACTGAGTCAACCGCTTTTTTTTCTAATGTGTATATGCTGTCATACCCATACACCAGTTTTCTTTTCCAAAATCTAAAAAACTTGTGGCTTTGTAGTTTAATCTCAGCACTATTAGCACATGTCTCTGTGTAGCCCCAAACAGAACGGCTCAGAAGGACTAAGAGGAGCTGCCATCCTAAATGTGACTATATTGTGTTTCTGATTGCCACAGCCCAACGTGCAAGTACAGGGACCCTTCTGACACCTGCCAGCTGGAGGGTGCGGAGGTTTGCCGTGAGCCACTAAAGGTGGGATGTGCCAGTTCTGTGTGGTCACCCAGGCTGCAGCTCTGGGGGATGTTTAATGGGTTCAGTGTATTCCTCCCCCAGGCTAAAACACTCCCTACTTTGACAAGCAGGAGGCACATCCTCCAAGTGGTGGGGTTCCATACCTCCACTGGTCATCTCCCGTGCCCTGTTCTCCTCTGCTCCCCACACCTGGCTGTACCCGGGACGCCCAGCTCTCTCCCTCTCTGCACCCGAGGAGGAGCAGCGTGCAGGACCCAAAGCCAGCTGTGCCAGAATGAACCACCCTGCCCGCTTCCCTTGCGCGGATGCTGTCCTCTTCAGACTGGTCTCAGAGCTGGTTAAAGAAAAGGGAAAATATCCCCTGAATTCAGTGGTTTTGAGGTCAGATTCCAAACCCCAGACCAGTTTTGCTTCAGAGGAGCCTGGAGCCTAGCTTATAAATCTATATCTTTGTTGCAGGCCTAAATGCAATTTGATTCCAGTAGTCATGAACAGGACATAAGAAATGTGGAAATATCTGTACATGTTCCCTGCTCAAACAGTGGGTACCATTAGAAAGCTTAATAGTGTTCCGGGCTATTGATTTTACCACAGTATTTCCTTGCTTAGAGTGTTTTCCACTATGAGATATTTGCACCATGCCATGGTAAATGTTATTTTTAACAGAGCTCACTGCAGTCTTGTTTGAGAAACTATGTGAACAATGTGGAGTTCTCTTGCAGTATTGAGTTACTCAGCTGATCTGTCTGATGTCCTATTTAAAAAAAATAGGTAGGAAGAGCCAAATGGAATGTAAAGCTGAAATTAAGTAAAAGGCAGATACTAAAAATACTAAGTAGTGAACCCTGTGAAGTAGTTTAGATACTAATGATCCTAAATAGGGGACTATGTTCATTAGTAGAGTTTAGGTTTTGAATATATTAGCCTCAAACAGAAATAGACACCCAAACCAGACCTCATTTATCTTCCAAAATAAGTACAGCTTAAGTCATATAAGATGTGCTCTTTTTTATACCATTTATTTTTCAGTTACTCTGTTATTTTGCTAAGATATTCACTTATTCCATTGTAAGCTAATAGGGGAAAATGAGGCAGGAGGAAGGGCAGGAGAAAAGAAATACTTGTAAACCAATGAGCAAGATGAATATTCTTCTAAGCTCCAACCAACATAATTAAATGTAGATCAGCTTATCTGGCATAATGAGGTCTACTTTTTATTTACATGAGATCGGTATAATTTTTGTCCTTGGCTTAAGGTAGAGCAAAAGTAAGTTTAAAACAAACTGAGCTTTATCAACATGAATTGACACATCTTCCTTTTTCTGGATGAGTTCTTGATTTCATAATTTACAAGAACTAAGATTTTACTAAATACTTGCAACATGTGATGGAAAGCAGACAAATAAAATATTAGTGAAACTTAACTAAGGCAGATATATTTAGTGATTTTTTCTTATCCTGGATGGATGCATTGAGTGTTTCATGAAGGTCTGTCCTATGTTCAGCAGTAATTTGTATTTTATTAATGACTTGAAGATGGAATGAAGTGTACTTGTAGCAAATGTACAGATGGCATGCAAGCGAACCACATTTCAAACACTTTGGATTAGACTTCAAAGTTAATTTCACTAAATAATGGCCTTTAAAAAGTAGGATACAACTTAGTAAGGACAAGGGTAAAGTTCTATACTCACTTAGGAATACTCACCATGAGTGAGGTATGTCATCTTGTGGAAAAAAAAACAACCAGTATGTATAAAGAGTGTCATCTAAAAGGCACCTGTGTGATCTGTCCTTTCCTCTGAGCTGATATAACCACAAACTTAAAATTCTGTCCAGTTGTGGTCACATGCTTGAAGGAAGATGTAAACTCATAAAAGAGACTGTGGGACAGGGGAATAAAAGCCAGTGGAGATCCAGAAAAGGACATTACAAAGCAAAATGGAATCAACTCTACTCCACACTATAAGGCAAGAAATAATGAGCCAGAAAAAAAATATTAACTGTAAGATTTGGAGTATGCTGTCTATAGAGATGATAGAATCTAGATTGTTGGAAATTCTTAATTCTTAAGAGCAGGTTAGATAAAGATGACAAGATCAGTTTAGATACAGCTCATTCTGCCCTGGGAGACAAGGATAGATCTGGGGGTTTTGGTTCTTTTTCATATACCTGTACATTACAATTCCATTACAGATATGATAGAAAGAAGAGATTAAATGGGAACATTCTCCCATCTAAATGGATACTCACAGGAATCCCATGACAGGACCATTTTCATGGATATCCCTGAAAAATAAGACCCTGTGTCTTTTCTGAAAAGCAAAATCCCTGTTGGGTACACCAGAAAACAAAGGACTGGACTATTCAGAAGCCAATATAACTGGAAAAGGAAAAGCCAGACTGTTGGAGAAAATTAGCTTCAGGCATACATTTTCACTAAGTCTGCAGAGAGTTGTCTCAGAGATTTATCATCCTAAATTACCATTGGATCTACATAGGAAATAAATCTTCACAGATATCCACGTGGAACAGGAAGGGGGGGGGGGGGTGGGGGAGAAAGAAAAGAAAAAGTTTTATCTCCTGTTCCAGGATGTATTTTAGAATATTTTTTACAGGCTTCAGTAAAGATTTTGCTTGTAATGGGCTGTTGATGATAACAGATACTTTTGATCTTTGTTTTGGTTTGGTTTTTTGGGGTGGGGGTAGAGGGCAAGGGCAAAAAATGTCAAAACCTCAATATTTTTACTGGAAATTCAAGGATTTACAAATAGTGAACCATAAATGCCACTATAATGCTCTACAGGATCTGTAATTCAGCTATCCTTTCTTCTCTATTTATTTTTCATAGTATTGCACTTCCTAGCAGGACTACAATTCCCAGAGGGTCTCCATTCTTCTTGCGTCATCTCAATGCACCACAGGAATCACACAGTTACAGGGCATCATTGAGACAATGAAAGAACTTGTCTCAAAAAGGAGAATGGAACCATGCAATACCTGAAATACCATGAAGTACCACATCCACACTTCATGTCAAAATATTTTCAGTTTTCAGGTGTTGGGTTTTCTGTCCTACACTAAAATTATCTGCAAAAAGCTGACCCTTTTTAAATGGGTTCATCAAAAAACCTAATCTTCTCAGTTGTAAACATTTGCTCAAATTAAATGAAATTAGCATGATTCCAGGATACGATACTTTTGAATCCATTGCAGCACGGTAGTTTTTTTGACGTTTCAGTTACAGGAATTGACAATATATTGGACTTAACTATGTCAACAGTCCCTAATCCTTCACAGAGTGCATAAAAATAAACATAAAAATTCTCTACCAAGAATGAATTATAAATGTATTGCTAAATTTAGTTGGCTTTCAGATTAACTAAATTTCAAAATGTACCAAGAATCCATCTGAAAACTGCTTGATTTCTGTTCTGTTTGATGTAGAGATCTAGGGAAAGAGACTATATCAGAGTAGACGTCATTGGGGAGTTATCCATCTCCTCCTCTTTTATATGGGCCACAAAGTTAATGGCTACTTGAATTACCAGGCACATACTATACTTCTCATTTTTCTTGTAGCTGGAGAGTTATTGTTTGAATATAAAAGGAGACTAGTTCTCACTTCAGTGAGTTCCCAAAGCTAAACGGAAGCTCCCTATTGACAGACATTGCTGATTTGGAAGAAGGGTGCAGACTGGTTGAAGAAATTCTAGAATAGGGCAATAGGGACTACCTAAGAACCAGAAAGGGTTTCTTGAAGCAGAATGGAAATCCTGATCATTTCCAGTGATACTAAAAAGAGAGGACAGCCTGACATACAAGCTAGCTATTGCTAAGTGATTTGAGGTTGGTGGAAGAAGAGGAATACTCTGCAGAGTTCAATAACTGCCCTCACAAGGCACATTTAGAGCAAACAGCTGGCTCTGCAGGCGAGATTTAATATATCCTGCATTGAATATACATTCGTAGGAAGAAGAAAAAGTGTAATATAAAGAAAGAAGTGTGAAAGCTAAGAACAGTTTAAGAGAAAAATAGAAGTGGAAAAGAAAAATGAAAGGGAAGAATTTTAGAATGTTTCTCTGACCACAGCAGTGGCAGCATGAATCTGTATTTGATCTTACGCTGATGTCTAAAGCTAGTCAAGAGACCTCTACTACTGATCAACTACTGTAATGAAGGCAATTTTGCATTTAGTTAGAAGCTCTAGCAAATGCACATTCCAGCTACTTGCCACCATGGTGACATAAACTATTGCAGAATATCTGCATTTAAAATCTCCACACCCCCACCCCCTGTTCACTTCCAGCTGCAGTTCAATCTACTGCAATTCAAGCTGTCGTTAATACATGCTTCAAAAGGGACCTCACCAAATGAGATGACACTTCCTTTTCTGTATAACAGTTGCTGGACGGGTCCTGACTTGGAAACTCTTGATCTCAGTTCACAAGAATAATTTCAGAAGGACCTATGGCAGGTCATTCTGAAGGCCAGTTCTTAAATTTCAGGTCTTGATTCTTCCACAGTTCAGGTCAGGTCACAGTATTTTTTTAGTTTCTTTCATATCTTTTAAGCTTACCTCCTGTTTCTGGACAAATGAATTGCCAGGATGACTGTGAGGGCCTTAATGTTCAGGAACTTGGGAATAGTTCAGTTGAGAGAAATGTTAAAATCTCCAAAGTGATTTTAAAATTCAAAGATGTAAGGCTTAGAAGGGTGTTCTAATTATGGTGAAATCTGCATCACTTGATCAGTATTTTGAAGTTAAAACAACTCTTTAAAATATCAAAATTTTAAAATGAATTGCCTACTCCATGGCTAGTTTAAGGAAAATAATATATTTTTTCAAGTTAACAATAAGCATCTGTTTAAGTCCTACAATGACAGCATCTCTATAAATCAATCCAACAAGCAATTGAAAATTGTCCATGTCTGTAACTTTAGCAGAGAGGTGCCCATTAACCACTACCAAACAAGCACACAGTCTGCCAAAGCGCAGTTCATCTGCTCTCCCGTACTAACATCCAATGATAAAGCTATATTTCATGCAGGAAAATCAAAATCAACATGCATGGATGTTTGAAGCAAAAGTCATGCATAACCCACTAAAGTAAAACGAATATCAGAGTCAGTGGGTTCCAAAAAGAAGAAAAGAAAAAGTAGCTATAAACTCCACAGAAAGTGGAAATACAGGCATTGTTATACAGACCTCTAATCTCTTGTGCAGTGCTATATGTGGAGAGGAAAAAATGCCTTCCTGACCTCTCCAGGTGATCAATTTACACTCTGAAGCCTGAGAGCTGATCTGTGCCTATTCCAAATTAACTGGAATAGAAAGAGGCATGAGGCTAAAACATAAAGAAATAACACTGTAGAAAGCAGAAAGTACCTTATTCATCAGTACAAGACGGGATGTCATTTGCTAGCAAAGGAGATACCTTCCTTTCATAAATATGCCTGTGCAGATTTTAATATCAAAAGTACCTCAGAACTCTCAGTGAAAATAATCTCTGCAGGTACTGGTCCAAAGCCTACTGAGATCAATAGGAATACCTCCCTTCAGTGCAGTAGACTCTGGATCAGGCCCTTTCTCTGTAACAAAGGTTCACTCCATCACAGGGCTGCAATGTCCCCTCCTTCCTACCCCCTTACTGTACACTCAACTTCTGTTTTGAAGCTGAGAGAAAAACAACAAACAACTCAGATGAACCTAACTGGAAATGTCCTTTCAGATGGGAAAAGGTATGCAAAATCACATCAGCTTTACCCAACGTTAAGATAAGATGCTATGTGACCTACAATCCAATGCACTGCATTGTATGTGATCATCATGCAGTATAATTTTATAGCTTTTTTTTTCCCCAGGTCTACAGAACTTCTGTTATTTCCAAAGAGTTAAAAATACTCCGTTTGCTAATATAAATGATTATAATTGACAGTGCATTGTCAATCTATTGCAAAGCTGATTTAATTAAGAATGCCAAGGGGCATCATTTGGGGCCAGGTATCTAAGCTGCAAATTTTTTTTTGATCTCAACCTCTCCCTATAGGACCGTCCACACTGGCACCAAAGGCTGGAGGGCAAGAGAACAAAGGGAATTTTATGTGTCTGAATTCAAATTCTTTCCCTTTGAAATGAAGCGTCCAGAATGGGCAATAAAACTGTGAAAATGGATTTCTGGCCGCATTTGATGTTAAGCCTTTAGTGTCAAGAGCCAGGTCTTTTTTCCCTCTCTCTTTCTTTTAGTGGTTTTTTTTTTTCTGGTTTTGTTTTGGGTTTTTTTCCCCTGAATGGTCTTGTAGGGAATTTGTCCTATAAATTATTTCTTACAGTTTGTATGCATACAGTATGGCAATGTCTCATAGTTAGAACTCAAAAGTAGGCTATTTTGTGTGTGTGTGTTTTAATTAACTTGTGTTTTTGGTAAAATTGCAATGGAAAACATTGTGCTAAAGAGGCTCATTTCATGTGGCTTTTTTTCCTATCAGCCTGTGTATGAAATCTTAATGTTTATTAAGCACTTCTGTGGAAAAAGTAACTTTCACTCTGGTCTTCCTTTTTCATACCCAGTAGTCATAATCCTTTGTGTCATCTCTTCCATTCCCATAGTAGGATATTGCAATGCAATAAGAAAAGCAGAGGATTAGGCCCACTTAGAATAATCATGCAGAGGGATCTATTATAATAATGATTACAACCATTTTAGCTTTAATAGCTAGCCACTGATGGAAGGGCAAGGGGGAGGAAAGAGACAGAAATGAAAGGAATCTTGGCATATTGAAATGATTTGTTCCTAAGCTTTGATTGTATATGAAAATTGATCTTTAAATATTTATTTGTAACAAAAGCAGTTGGCAATACCTTATTAAAGCTGGCTAAATTAATTTAAATTGTTATGCACCACTTAGGCAGTATATTCTTGCTTTTTTCTGAGGAAAAAAATTTGTATATATGTATGTGTGTGTATACAGTTTAATTAAAAAACTTTTTTTTAATAAAACCAGTAGCACTTCACTATCTGTTTCTCTGCAGACCATGATTTCATACAGCAAGGTTAGAATGATTAGCAATTCTTTTTCTACCCAAGCAAGTCAAGGTGTTGAAAGCAAAATTTAGTTCCACAAATACATGGAGACCTTATTACCAGGAGCTAGACTTCTAGATTTTCAAACAGGTAATAAAGAATGTTTAAAAACATACCTTTTGCCCCTCTTAAGTAAAAATAATACACAAATAATTAAAAAAAATAACACAAAAACCAAAATAAAAACCTTCTCTTTGGTGTGTTCATGGATTTCATCGTCTCTAGTTCTACATTTCTCCTCTTTCAGCCCCTCCTTTTTTTTCTGATATCCTTTCTTGTAGTTTTCTTTCTCCAGGCCTCCCTCAGGCTTCGTGCCATCTATCTAGGCTTATTCTCTTTTCCATTGACTCTGGTTCATTCTGATCTTTTTTCTTTTGTTTTATGTACCACAGTTAGTTCACTTTTTCCTCCTTTCTTACATACAGTTTTTCCCTGCCTTTTCCATTTTCTTTCTTTCTCCTTGTCTATGTTTCTAATTCTCTGTTTTCTGTATTCTTAAGCAAGCTTTCCAGGCTGTGATATATATACCTGTGCAAATAAAGAGGAGCAAAATTGCAGTCAAAGGAATTCTTCAAAATTTAGGCAGCCTTCATTTCAATCGGCATCCGAAGCCATGAGATTCACACTAACAAACTAATATACCAGTGTCTCTCATACCAGAATCAGACCAGAATGTTTTAAATGAAAAATAGTAAAAAGTTGATATTTTCTTCTCTAAAGGAAATTTTCTTCTCTAGTATTGCTTTATGGGAACTTTCACTTACCAGCAAGTTAGTCACAGTACTGAACATCCTTGCTGACCTCTCCTAATCTGAACTCCATCAAGAATTTTTTGGGGGGGCCACACCATGACCCTATGGGAAACACAGCTTATCCTAGCACAAAAAGAAGAGTGCAAGATGATATTCAAGCAAACCAGATTTTCCCTGGCCTATTAAATTCTCAAAGGAATGTTTCTATAGATACCTGTGTAACTCCAGTAGTGTCCTAAAAATCAGGCTTTGGTTCGATTTCAAGACACCATGTTCAAAAAACACAAGGAGCTGTTTGATAGGCTATGAGGCAGGGCATTTTTTGACGTTTAGCATCCTGACTTTACTTACAATAGATTGCATGCTATTACTGTGATCGGTACCCTTCTTTTCATCTTGGTTGCATGAATAGAACCAATTTCTCACAGTCAATATCAATGGTATGTCTTGTATAAATAAGTCTGTCTGCTAGATATTGACACATTTCATTCAAGACCTCCTGTAGTTTAGGTCTGGGGGTTTTTTATGTAAATACAAACTTACATTGCTTGCCTTTGGTCACTGCTGCCACCTTCATCTCTGGGTAATGAGAAATTACAGGACTGAGTCAGGCCTATTCAAATCTCCTTCGCCTACTAATTTAGTGAAATATATAAATGCTACAACTTCAATTCAATGACAAGGTCCCACAGGCTTGAAGGTAAGTATCTGCAAAAATGTTCTGTTGCAACATCATTTTTAAAAAACAAGGAAATCTATAGAGACAAATAAATAGACAGAGGGATCAAAAATGGAAGGAGCTCTATTTTTTATCTGTATATATAGGCTGGTAGACAGCTTGTTAAAATATACTTTAGTAAGTTTGCATGCATGTCTACACAAAGACGAAACGCCTTCCATTTAATTCAGCTGTGTAAGTAAAATACTGTGTTACTTGATTTACATGTAGTTTAAAAACCCCAGTTAGACATAAAACTTTGAAAATTTGGAATAGGACTTAGGAATTCTCATCTCCCTTGCTGCTTTTAAGATAGACATACCAACTGCTATGAACACTCAAATAGATTTAAACATTTTTCAGACAGAAAAAAAAAAAAAAGCAAAAACATAGCAAAGTCTTTCATACAAAATATCCCAGTTTCACAGACATTCTGTGAAATAGAAAACAGGAACATGTAAGATATTACACATGGTTGTACCAAAACCACAGCCAGCATTCATGTATGACATCTGTTAGCCAGGCAATGCTCTGTCCTGTCCAAGATGTGGTCAGCTTTTGAATTAAGATTTGCTGAAACAAGTTTCCCAGGATCCATTGCAGCCCTACAGCCTCAGGCTGTGATAATGTGAGATTTTGGAAACTAAATAGGATCAGGCTTGGCCAGTAAGTGGAGAGGAGAATCCGAGGAGAAGCCAAGGCACTGCAAAACCGTTTGGCTGCTTTTCAGTTCCTGGTGGTTTATACCTTATTGCTGAGATGGGCAAGATGTTTCTCTGAGGGCCCTGGCACTGTGTCCATGGTCTGTGGTTCCCCTGTCCTGACCACAGTGGGGCATTGGAGATTCCCCATTGCTGGTTTACACTTCAAAGCTTTCTAACTCCACCCGGCCTTGCAGCAAAGTCAGAATGGGAAATGGGTGAAAAAATATCAAAGTATTTAATCTGGGTACCTCCCTCCCGGTTTCCCATTCTTAATTCAAGAATTCACTACTCAGCAGCTACTATACTCATATAGAGAGTCACCTGCATTTCAGTGACAGATAGGGTTTTCTTTTAGTGCATCCTAGGAATCACTAAATTATCATTTGTCACTAAAATATATTTTTCTTAGGAAAATTATGTGTATGCTTTCTGCTTACAGTTGGCCCCAACATGGATTATTAGAAATAAACATTATTTTGCTCTTGCCTGCATGATAAGGCTCATCTTAAACTACTTCTGTATCAAAGTAGTATGTGCACTAAAACTGCCTTTCATAAAATTTTTGTTTTGAACTTTGTGAAGCACAAAAAAATTTCCACAACTCTGAATCCCCTTTTGCTTCCTTCACACTCGCAAGCTATACTTTCACATCACAAGTCCTGCAATACCAGATGTTTTCCTTAGGATTTTACCTCACTAAGCCAAGACACTATGTGAGAACATAAGTTCTCATCACGTTAAAAACTTGAAAATATGTCCCATTTACAAATGCAAAATTCAGAAGCAACAAGGTAAGAAGCTGAAAATAGATAGATAGATAGATAGATAGATAGATAGATAGATAGATAGATAGATATTTACTCTTGTTGGTTTTTTTTTTTAAAACAGGCTTGAGAGTTTGATTTTCATGTGGTTTATTTTGAAGAAAATGAAGTGAGCACCAGCAGGAAATAAACATCCTTTTTAAACAGCATGTAACTAATGTGTATGACCCCTGTTCAGCCACACGACACCGTCAGCCAGCTGCTGTAACAAAAAAGTAGATTGTAGCAGAAAATGCATTACATAGCATATATATTCTTTTATTCTGTTGGTACCATGGCTGTCACCAGCCAGCAACTCACTCAACCCAAACACTCTAGGCCCAGAAGCTGAGCTGTTGCTGTCACAGGTATGCACTCACACACATGCACGCCTTTGCAACGGTGTAGACTGGCTATGCCAGGCACCACACACACACAGAGTTCAACAAGAGAAAACTGAGACACAAAGTGTTCTGTCTTCTGGTAACATACAGCAAAACCTCTTTATCAGTTTGAAGCTCTCTACAGGGCTTTAATAAGAAACTCAAATCTTAAAGCCTGAAAAGATTTCAGTCAGGAATGCCCTAAGCCAGAAATGCCTTCGCTCAGCCCCAGGTCTTGTATTCACAAGTCCAGCCACGAAGCAACCAGCCAACGGCTACACGTGAGAAACAGAGAGCAGTGAACTTGCACAGATGCGCCCAATCAAAAAAGAACCACATATGAAAAGCCAGCCTGTACAGTAAGCTAGCACTGACATGCTGCAGCTGGTTTCAGGTACACAAGTAGATAAAGTCTACCCGGATGTGGTCAACACTGTAGTAAGCTACACAGAATATGTTTTTTTTTCCCCAGAGGCCTTTGCAGCAAACCCACAAGTTTTTTGGAAGTAACTTCACTGCACAGCTTTCAACTTGCTGGATAAATTGTAATGGTTATTCACTGCTGGTACTGCAACAGTAGCTATTTCCATCCTTCAGCTCATTTCATTTATTTTCTTTCTTTCATAAATGGCTGAAAGTGGAAAATAATACCTGATGATTAGTTAGATACCTTTTGGGTATAAAACTTCAAAGAAGGGAGAGTAATGATGAAAACATAATAATCAAAGTTTCCACTTAGATTTATTACTTATTATTACTATGAATATTTTTCATTTTTTAGAATGCATGCTATAAAGAAAATGCATGTGAATCTTTCAGGTTTTAGCATTCTGTTTATTAACAATAGTTCCATTCAATGTCTATAAATAGCAGATGCAATTTTAGTGAAATCCATAAGCAATAAAGCTACTCATATTCTAATTCAGGTATCTTGACCCATTATTATCAATTCTGGTTCGTGTGATTATTTAGTTCCATTACAACAGTAAGTGCTAAGTGCTTTCTAAATTAAGATTCATGATAGTCATTCTAGCCATGTTAAGAAAAAACATTTTAAACCTGGTTATCTAAATAACATCTTATGCTAAACACAAAAAAATTTGAACGCTTTCTTGAAAATTCCAGTAAGAGTTTTCTCAACAATTTGACGTTGTATTTAGATGAAACATATTTTATACATGCACAGAATTTATTGATTGGTGACCTTCAGAAAATGCAGCTAAGGTTATTGTTTATTTATCATTCAAAGGTGTGCTAGAAGAGTTTGCATTTATTAAAAGCAAAGTTTCCCTTTTGAACTATGACCTAACGGCCAAATCCAAAACCCAAGGGAGCTATCCGTCATGCCCTTTCATGGGGAACACACTGTGTTCTGGACACACGGCAAAACCCAGCAGGGTGTGCATGACTAAATAAGCACAGTCACATTAATTGTGATCTTCTTTTTTTTCTCCTTAATTCTGATTAATATTTGCTTATTACCCTCTCTGATTAAATTGTATCAAAAAATAGGCATGCATCTAGGGAGAGTCATGTCTGGCTTGCAAGGTTTTCCATGGTGGACTGTCATCTGTGACTGGGCATACACCATACACAGCTCCCATTAAAATCAACATGGAGCACTTAAAAACTATTTTGCATTCAGTCATAACATTGCTACACCTTACCGGTTTGTGATACGAGTTTGTTGGTCACAGAAAATTTATGGGAGAACTTCAGTTCAACAGTTCAATTGCATTTGAAAGCAAGACTCTTGGAGAACTTCATGATCAATCTGCACTGCAGCTTTTCCTTCCAAAAGTCAAGCCTCCTTTTTAGGGAAGGGAGGAAGGGACTTGAAGTTTGGCTCAGGAGTGGCATTTTTATGGATGGTTTCATAAAGAGCTACACAAAGGATTAAAAGCTAATCATGTCAAAGAACTGATGAGCTTTTGTAAAAATAGACAATATTTGGATTCAAATATTTGTGACAGATATTTACTGCATCACAATACATTGTCTTTCCAGCCAGAACTTTTTCAGCTGAATGAGTATTCAGACTGGAGTCAATCAATCTAAATATAGCAATTTCCTTCTGTGAGCCACAGAACACATGTCTTCAAATCTGTAGTTAGATCTGGAAATCCAGTGTGGACTCTCTGAGGTCAACCAATGGTTGATCCACAGAGTAGCTCATCCCTCAGTAGGGCTCAAGAATGTTAGCAACTCCTTTCTGCCCTGCACAGCTGTCAGTTTTCATAAAATCTGCAAGAACTTGATGTATTTGAGATCTTTGTCTCTTAAATTTGCTTGAGTTTACCCAACATGTTCTAAACATAGTGATCACATATAAACACAGTGATCATTATTATTTGCCTCCCTCGGCAAACCAGGCTAAAACTCATAGAAGATGAATCTCTCAAATTCTTTCAGATCTCCAGCATTAAGTGCAGCTTTACCTCTTAGTGCATACAACCCCCATTGTTTTGGCCAATTCTAAATGACATCATTGATTTGTGAGAAGAGTATCTAGTAATTAGTTGGGTTTTTTAACAGTCATGCCATTTGACATATTAAATGTTGTGCATTACTTAAACAATAGGGTAGAAATATCAATAGTCTGGTGCCACAGTGTATTGCTCCTTTCCATTAGAGTGCATATATGTGTGAGGCTGTGAATGGTGAGTAATAGCGGACTGTTTCTCTACAATATATCTGGTGAAGTCAGCATTAACTTCTTGTACAGTAGTTCTCTAGGAGCAGATAAAAATTACCAGGATTGTATTTATCTTTCTGGGCTTGATCAGAGGATTATTTTCTGGTGTATTATGAAATTTAATTGGATTTTACCCTGAGAAATACCTTTAGCTGGACCTCTGTCCCATCTGTCTCACTGACAACAAGCTCAGCCACTGTTTTCTTCACATAGGACTGTCTGTAATGTTAATGACAAGGGTTATTTTGGGTCTCCGATGCTGTTGTTTTCTCTTTTCTTCTTCTTCTTCCAGTGCTGTTGTTTAGCCTGGAGAAAAGATGATGTAAGGGGGAACTAATCCCACTGTGAAGGTTATTGGAAGATAGGGCCAGACTTTTCACAGCAGGGCATAGCAGGATGAACAAGAGTCAACAAAGAGACTGAAACACAACCCCATCCCTTAAGGTTTTCATGAACCAGTTGGACAAAGTCCTGAGAAACCTGATCTGAATGCAATGGCCCTGCTTTGAGCAGGACATTGGACTAGAGGCCTCTTAAGGTCCCTATCAACCTTAATTATTCATATTATCACTCTGTGATTGTCTTTTAAATTCAGCTTATGTACAAAGACACACCTGCAGACAGTGCCTTGCCATAAGATGTCAATCTAGTGAAAGATCCTTAGCAGTCATTAACAAAACTTGCCTTTATTTGATATTGCTATAATATAAGTTTGAGTCTGAAAGACTTCAGTCAGACAGTTGCCATGAAATGCAATGTCCCATGTAAAAACAGGCTTGTTTTAGTTCCTTACTGACTTCTGGTCTGTAGCTAACTTAATAAACTACACTGTATAGAAATGGTCCCTAGGGTCCCTAAAGCTCTTACTAGATTTTCATGGTTCCTTAGGCCATCAGACCTGTAAGTTTTAAATCCTACTATAACTTTATATAAATGACAAGGAAATTAACAGTATACCTTTCAACTCCCTAAGATCTCTAGATGGTCATACATTTACTTGAGGAGCAGAAATGTGTTATACTGATGGTCATTGGATGCATTTAGACCTCACCTGGCTTTGGGTGCTTTCTTTAAAAATATCACATTACTAAAGAGAACTTGCCTTCAATAAGGTTTTTGTATTATGGGGAAAAGTTATTTACAACCTTAGTGGGTTCCCCTTTGAAGTCATTTGTCTTGTTGAGAGGGGAAGTGGAGCTCCCTTTGAAGAGTCTCATTTCATCTTGGATCTCTCTCTTTGAAGTACACTTTACCCCGTGGGCATTCCCTGTGGAAAATCTCTCATTGTTCATGGGTCTCCTAAGAAAATATTCCCCAGAGGCACACTTCCCTGAAGAATAATTTACCTTGGAGATACAAGCAGTGATGTATTTTTCATCCTTGCCAACAGCAGGCAGAGTCTAGTTACACCAACTGCACAAATTATTTCATAAAATATATAGGTGATGGCTAACAATATGTAAAGGGCAGTTGCATACCATATAACGTCCAAATCTTGATGAACTTAGCTTCTTTAGTGTTACTGAAAAATTATAAAATATTTCAATAGTAACACTGCTTTCAGACAGACCTAATTTTTTGAGTATTTGAAGCTGAAATCTTCATGTTCTTATTTTGCACCTGGAAAAATTCTCTGAAAGCCTGAAGAAAATCCTGTCAGCCATTTGCAGGCCTGGTAGTGTTCACAGATAGACATTCTGAGTGTGATAAAAACAAAGAAGAGATGATATTTTTTTCTCTTTAAAGAATTTTCACTATTTTTTTTTTGTTATAGAACTTTAACAAACAGAAAAGAAAACCTTTCTTTATGGCTCAGTGCTCATTGAGGTCTAGTACCTCAGTGAGGTTGCAAACTACAAATTAGGAACATAAACACAAACAAACAGCCACACCTATGGTCCATAAAAGCTTTTCAACCATTAAAGCAGTGCTACTTCTGCTGTATCCTACCATTGCCTAATTTCAAAGGCATAATAAAGGGTAATTGCTATGCATACAGGATCAGCTCTAGGCATAACCAAAACAAGCAACTAACTTGGGCAGCAAATTTCCACAAAGGAAAAACAGCCACAGCCCTGCTCCCCGTTTTGCTTATACCACAGCCTTAGAAAGCCAAACTGGCTGCTGCAGCTGCTCGAGGTGCGTGGTGCACAGGTGATGGGGGCAAGTGGGAGCCCTCCCAGAGGCAGAAATTGCCCCAAGCTTTCTGATCTGCTGGCAGCAGAAAGAGCAATGAATCTGACCTTGTGTGACTCCTCTTAGTGCCTCATTTCTCCCTTCTTTATTGCAGGAGTGACCTGATTTTGGTCATGTCCCATAACTTACTCTGAAAGGGTACAGCACTGGAAGCCTAGAACTAGCTCAATACACTGCATGTATTCTCAAGCACTGACTTAATTTAGTCTTTGCTACAACAAGCCTACCATTTCACAGAGTACCTGTGCCACTCAGGAAATCTATGGTAATTCAGGATTGTTGCAAAAGTATCAGATTAAATTCTCACATTTCATTCTGAATGCAAAAAGAAAGACTCAGTGTATTGCAGTGGATATAACATGCACTGTTTGTAGTTTGTTCATATATATATATGTATAAAAAAACCATATATTTATAAAACTTCAATTACCTCTGAGAGGATTCTGACAGGAGATAAGAGTTCAGCCAGCTTGAGTGCTTCCTTTTAAAATTATGTAACTGATTTGGGTAAAGATAGTATGATATTTCCCATTGCACTAGATTTAAGTATTAATGGATTTTTCCTATGAAATATCTATCTCTCCTCAGTAAGGCAACCTTTGGCCATCTTACTTGTTTGATATTATGGTCCTTTCCATGGCAACAGACTGTGATGTCATGCATGGACAGATTATGAGGGAAAAAAGGTGCCCAAGATTGAACTGGAGGAAGAAGTAGGAAAGATTCTGAAACTGCATAAACACTTTTCAAAGTAAGTATTCAAAAGAAGTGGAAAACATGCTTAGAGTAAATGAAATAATTCTTTAACTTACCTTGTCAAAGAGGCTTTATGGTTGGGTCAACCCTCATTATTACTGTTATTTTTGTTGTTGTTGTCACTATTATTATTATTAAATTATTAAAAAAAAAGGAAACATTTGCAAAGACCATAGCACAGTCAAACAGCAAAGAGCTTTTTATCTTTTACATACATAATATTAATTCCACTTTATTATAGCCTATGTAGAAACTTTAAAAAAAAAAATCTTTATCAACAGTGAAACTTGAACTAGTGTAAACAAATGGGTATACACATGAAAATCTTAGGTGTGGATTTGAACTTTTTTCCCCTTCAAATGCTTACAGGCATTCAAACCTGAGACTTCAGGTCAGCTTTGTTTGGAGAATGATTTTATCCACACGTGGGTTTAAACCATGCCAGTAATATGTTCACATACAGGATTTTTACTGTAGTCCATCAGCATATCAAATGCTTGTTGGATGTTGTCTTTAGAAGTTCTCAACACATAGCTTTCTCCTTCAGGCTGAGATTTTCCATACATGTCTATTCTCTTACCATTTCATAAAATTTAAAAAGTTTAAGGGATCATTGTTTTCGTTATTCCCCATAGATGGTCTGATTTCTCCAGGAATACCCTCTTCTGAAATCCACTTGCTGATAAAGACAACCTGGCTCAAGTTATACAGGATAATTTACACAGAACAAGCTTGGTTTTGCAAAGTCTGGATAAGACACTTTAAATACTAGGTAGGAAGAAACTGAGTGCCATAGACTTTTCCAGCAACCACACAGATTTCTTTGAAACCAGTTCAGATTTCTCCAAGCAAGCACTGAAACCTGAAGGTTGCAAATACCATTCCTTATGTCAAATTATCCCTCTATAAAATGGGGATAATCCCACATTCTGATGAAGTGCTAGAATAAAATCATCATAGTCTGGGTAAGTAGATAAAATGGTAGTCAAAGATCTTCATTGCTTTTCATTGGAAATACAAAATTCTACCTGGAAATCCTGCTCAATATTGTACCTTTGTCTTTCTTTTCAGGTGAATATCAAAAACATTAAAATACCAGGAAGATACTTATCAGTAAATCAGATTAAAAATGGTGAAATCATGGCCCAGGTTATTTTTTTTCCACTTTTTCCAGGAAACTATTGTCATTGGTGAAAAAAGAATCCTCCAAGTTTACACCAAAGACCTTTCATAGTAAATCAGACTGTGTCCTACCACTTTACTGTAGGTACGTGAACACCATAAGTGTTGAATAGCATTAATGGGAGTTTTGAGTGTGAAAAGACTATGGAATTGCATTCCACAGCTTATTTTGTGATTGATGATTCAACAGAGAGCTGTAGTCAAATCTCTGCTCAATCTCCATCTCTTCCAGCCATATTCTCTGTGCTTCATACATTCATGTCTATGTGCTGATGCCTTCTCTACAGAACGATGTACACAGATGTAAAAAAAATTTCCTCTGCCTTATTTCTTTGCATGGATGTGCTATCCCAATGGCTACTGTGGTCTTGATTTTGCCAAATTACTTCAACATACCAAGTACCATCTAAGGAGAGGATTCCCTTCTTAAACACAATTTTGGTATACTACAGATCCTCTCAAATTTAGCATAGAAAGGGGGGAGAGAGGGAGAGTTCTATTTAATGAGCCGCAATGTGTCTTAACAGAACACATATTTAACTCTGGAGCTAATTTCTGTAGGACATTGTGAGGCCCAGAAGGATAAAAATGTCCAGAAAGGATGATGCAGCCATGGATTTTTAAAAAGAAACCTAGTGACAATCTCCAAGAAGTAGCTAACCTGCTGGTTGCATGAACCTGGAAGGGCAGACTGAAGAAAAAAATCACTCTGTGTTTACCTGTTCTTTTAAGTTTTCCCCCTGGACATATACTATTGATTCCCGTTGGAGAGAAAATACTAGGCTAGGTATAGCTCTGGTCTGCCTGAGGATGTAAAGTCCTGTGTTTACCCTCCTGTAGTAAATGCTGAAAAGCCTGAAATCAAAGGGATAGTACTACAGCTTGATTGTACTTTCATAATAAAGTCCATCCTTGTTAAATAAACAGATCACTAGGTTCCAATTAATTCAAATTTAAACTGTGTCTATAAACATAACATTGTTTACATCTTTCATTTATGATGATATTTCAACTAAGTTGTTCTAAAGTTGCTCTGCTTTTGCGCTATGTCATAAAATGGAAGCATATATTACATTAAGCAGTAAGGAGGTGTATCTCATTTAAAACACATAACCACATAATTTCATAGATATATATCTATATATAGATATATATCTATGAACAATGAAATTGCCCCAAAATTAAAACCCTCCTGGCAGTGTATTTGTAAACACAATCAGCCCAGAATCCAATAAAGAGACTCTGCTTTGAATTAATGTGAATTGCTTCTCTATTCTGCCTTTACAAATATAACTTTTCATCGGAACTTCCTCACTCCCTCTCTTTGTTTCACTAAAAATAATTGTAGTGATTTTCTTCCTCACTTGTAAACAGCAGGGGAAACATTTGAAAAGTAGAATAAAATGGAATTGAAACAAAACAAAACAAAACACACAAAATAAAAGAAGAAGATATAATTCCTTTTATACCTGCAAACAGAAAAAGCAAATCTAATTTCTCAGAACTTCTGGCATGAAACACTTTGCATTTTAAAAAGAAACCATCACTTCAATCATTTTTTATGATTCTGATAATGAAAATGAAAGCTACATTGTTAAATGAAAAGTGCAATAATTTTATATACACATAAAAAAGAAACCATTCCTTTAATTTTGTTAATTTAAAACAAAATTTTCCAAATGACAACCTTTTAGTTATACTTCATTAACCTTCCATGCAACAATATGTGGTACAAAAGCAAATCTTAAGATATACAGATACAAATGAAATATTTAGAAGCTAATCCTTGAACAAGACAGGAATTCAAAGGGAGATGCGTGGTTTGTGATATTTACTGAACCAAATTAAAAAAGGGAAGAAAGATCTTATTCTCGGTATGAAGTACATAGAATTTGGAAGGTAAATTGAAGACTGATACACTTGCAATATTCAACTACAAGGTTTTACTTCCACTTAGTATGTGCTTTTCTTCAAGTTTCCAGAAATCTAGTGTTACTGAAAACAATTTGGGGAAACGGTGAGGAAAATTTTACTTATTTGTGAGGATTTTTATTTTTACATCAGGAAGCTGAAAAAACATTTTCTAATAAATTCTTAGTCAGCTACTAAACTTTGCTAGACATGATAATTATATAAACCAGATGGTATCAATTCCAGCTTCCTGACTGACACTAGCACAATTTTTACTTATTTTCTCAACAAAATGTTATTTATCTGCTCTTCTTAAGCTGATAACTTCAGAAATAAAAGTTTGCATATGTGGGCATTGGATCAGTGCTCTCTCACGCTGCAAGAAAATCACATCAAGAATACTTGTTCTCCCATCTCATACTTTGCAAAGGGAAATACAGTCTCTTTCAGTGCTCCTTGCCCTAGAACACACCACCTTGACATTTTCTGGTCCCATAGCAGTCAGTGGCCAAGTCCCACTGATTTCAGAGGGGCTGGGATACTGTGATATCAACCCAGAAAGCCCATTTAAGACATCAAGGAGTTAGGATGGGAGGATGTGTGACTACTGGAGTTGCATACTCTACTGGATCCTCTCTACTCTTTCTCTATTGTGCTGTAGAGGATTTCTCAGGCAAGTAAGACAGGAAGATGATAGTCAAGGTGTCAGACAAACAGGTAAACAACAAAGGCTGTGGGGAGGGAGGACTCAAAGACTGCAGGTACAGAAAGCCCAGGATTTAGGCTAGAACTGGAGAATTTAGGAGACCCTCGTGTCTCTGTCCTCTTAAGCAGCTCTGAACATGGGACTATCACAGCTACTCCCCAGATAGGCAGTGCTTACACAGGATTGGCAGGGTCTGCTGACAGTGCTACTGAGTGGATTACATATCTTTAGCCCTGCGTAAGAAAATGAAAGCACATTGTAGATCACAGCCAATACCTGCAGTGTATTTACTGTCATCAAGGGAGTCTCTAATTTTTGAAAGTGGTTTCCTAAGTCAAGCCTTATTTCTAATGAAAGTTCACGGGCCAAAGCAAGAAGAGGCCGAAGCACTGGTTACCCTCAGGGCAGGCTGTGAGGCTGAAGGTCTGAGAGGGTCTCATCTGTGGGAGGGATGCATGGAAGCAAACACAACGCAGGGCAAACAGGTGCAGTCTGCAGTAAGTCAGCACCAGTCAAGCCAGGGCTGCCCTTTTCAATCTGCCCCTCGATTCACACACTTGATGCCTCCCAGACAGACCACACGACAGCCCTTGCTCACCCTCCTGCACCTCACATCCCACCAGGTAGGAGCAGTCCCCTTCCCTGCAGCCTCCCTGCATCCCACCAGACCACAAAGAAGCCATTTTGTGTCACATCAGCCTAGGCCAGCCTCACCCTCACAGCAGGCTGGTCAGAGGCTCTCCCGGGCTTTGCTTCTCTAGCGCTGGGGAAAGCAGGACCCCATGGCAGATACTCCTTCCCTGCTCTCCTGCTTCCCCCTCCAGACCCACTGGCCCTCCCTTCTCCCCGGTGGCTTCAGATCAGAGACGGACTATTTCTTTAAATCCTCTGGCTTAGATTGGTTGCAGGCCTCTGGGAGTCTGTGGCCAAAACTAAAGCCAGGGACAATTCCTGAACAAGTAAGCTCACAATGCCCTATTTATTTATACAGCACAAATGATTGAAATCATTATGCCCCAGACTAGCGGGACCTATTTATAAACAGCATCTTAAGATGAGCAATATAGCAGGACTCTCCACCACTTCACAACAAGCGCCAGCCCCATCCCCCCATCCCCACTATAAAGTTCCGAGGCCTTTCTGACTTGCCACATGAAAGATGCATTCCTCGCCTGTTAAATTAAAATCTAATCATATTCTGCAATAAACAAGGCACAAAGAACACTCTCAAAATTACGGGATGAAAACCAGCAACACTAAGGGCCAAACTCTGCCCTCAGATCTATCCTACAGCTCTTTGACAAGTGCAATCAGTTAAACGTTTGAGCGCTTGACAACAGCCACCCCACCAGACGTTTGATCTGCCTGGTATTCCACTCTCTTCCATAAATTATGGATCTTCAGATCTGCATGTCCTCCATGTTTGTGATGGCTGGTCTCCAACAGAGAGGAGGCTTGGGAAGAAGTGGATATTTCTCTCAAAACACTTAAATTACTCCTATGCTTCTCTATACAAAGCAGATCTGGAACTACTTAAGTGGGCATCAGTTGCATTTGGAACCTTGGAAGGAATAACTTTTGCTTTTCATCCTCCTCAGACACTCATCCAACTTAAACAAATTGTGAGATCTAAACAGCAACCTCACTTCAGTGCCATCTGGACGTTTGACTCGCAGCAGCACCCTTTGACTCTCAAAATGCTCATGCTACAGCCTGGCAACCCACATGCAAGGGGATGGAGGCATGGCTGGAGTTGTGAGACAGTGATGAATCCCATGGGGAGCCATGGACTGGCTTTTCAACTTGTCACACATCACCTCTGGTCAACCTGGACAACAGGTCCCTTACAGATCATACGAATCAAAGGTGCTGGATGATTATTTGGGCTGTAATACTCTTTATAATCTTACCAGTTTACTGTGGTAATCACAATGAGTCCTTGATATGATTAGAATTTAAGAATCAATAAGGCTTAGCACCTCCATGGTGCTTTGCATTTCTTCAGAGTAGAGAACAAGCATTAACTAATTGCTCTTCAGGAAAACACTTTTATTATCCCAATTTTATGAGGTGGAAACTAGAAGGTTAAGTAACTTGCCTGAAGTCATTCAGTAAGTTGCACTGGGATTAAAATTTAGGAGTTGCTGGCTGCCAGCCCTACTTTTCGACCACTGGACCACTCTGCTGCTTATTATAAGAATTTAATTTACTTGGCAGAGAATGCATCTTTCATGTGGTAAGCCATGTATTGCTATTATAATGGAGCTGAAGGAAGGTGAGAAGGCCAGAAGATCTTATTGTGAACTGATGAAGTCACATCATGGTGATTCTGTTTAAAAATCTTGATCTAAAAGAAGATCACTTTTACTTTCTAAAAAAGAGCCTTGTTTCAAAATATGGATGCTCATAGGCAAGCATCTAAATTTCTATTGAGCTGCTTAAAGAAAGTAACTGAAATCTAACAATTGGGTCCCTCCAGTGTTTTGAGATCTATTTCCTACATATTTTATGAAAACTCCGGGAATGTTTTGACACCTAAACATCAGAAGATAAATATTCTTCACCCAGTCTTCTGCTCTTGGTCTGAGTTCTTGCCTATACTTTTTCCTGTGATGTTCTTCTTTTGAAAGTATTCCTTTAGTGTAGACTTTTAAAAAGCTGAAGATTTAATATAGACAAGGGTGCATGCACGTGTGTGTGTGTATGCATGACAGCAGCAACTATATAGCTAGAAATACATTTTCATGTATCCATTTTTCACAGGCTAATCTAATATATTGATAAGGAAAGTTCTGCAAGTACTGAAAATCAGTGAACCAGTGGTCACCATCTGGAGGTGATGACAGCAACAAATCTCTGTTTGTGTCTCTGTGCACATATGTAAGAGAAAGAAAGATCACATTTTGCACAACCACATCTCTACGTAGATCCATCCCTCCTGTATTAGAGCCTCCAATGAAAAGTAGCCTCACAAGAATTCATATACAGACCGATAAGCTTTGTCAACATTGTATCCCAATTCCAAGATGGAACTGTGCAGGTATACAGTAAATTCACTATGAAATAAAGATTCTGTCCTTTCTTTTACAGTGGAATAATTGTCAAAGCATAGAGCCTCAAAGGCAAAGAAAGGGGTGTCAGAAGGACGATAACAACAATTATGAGAATGTCTTGAAATCTGAAGAATGAACAAAATTGCATCTGAACAGACTGGCTCCTGCTACAGAAATTAACACAGTGGCTGTACACAGATCCAAGAAAGGAAAGATCATTGCCATTAGTAGGAGAAAAACCTTGATGATACAAGAGACTTTAGCAATAGTGAAGAAAAAGAACAAGAACTTGATAATATGATTGAAATCTTATGCCAGAGGTTTGAATTTGCAAGGCTGAGGAAAGCAGTTATTACTGAAAATGTATTCTGACATGTAAAAGTCTGCTAAAATCATGTAAAAAAATGTTAAAAGCACATACAGCAATATATTTTAATTATTTTGGTGTACAGCAGATGCACATACATTTGTCAAAAGCACAGTAAAAGTGATTTGTTTAAACTCCAGAAAGGTTTGCTGACACCCCACTTCATTTAACCTGTTTGTTTTCTTTAAACATGAGTTGCTTGGTTTACTCAAGTCTTTGTCATTGTGGCTCAGAACTGCAGTAGTTATCTAGACAGCACAAAACCCTTTACCCACTCCCTACAGCTCTTCTACTTTAAGTTCACAAGCATGGATATGAAACTTATGTCTGAAGCACTTTGTTAGCAATGGGCAGGTTGGCTTCTCTTGAGAGCGCATGCCATTTTCAAGAGATTGGTAGGTGACACAGAGGAAATAGTGGAAATGTGTCCACAGTGCTCCTTTGGCCCAGGCCTTTTGCCTGATGAGCTCTTAGCCCCACATAACTGAAATTACTGCTGGTAAAATCGAAAGATCTAGTAATATTCAGTAGATACCCCAGCAATCCAAGTGAGTCTGCACTAAAAATCTTTTCATTGGTTGTAACTGAGATAGGATTTTGCTGAAATCTAGGATTGGCTCCCTTCTTGCTCAAAATGTTAATTCCAGAAGTATAAAGAGTCCTACCAGGAATGGAATGACATAAAAGAAAAATGAGTTGTCTTCCCCTTAACAGGGGTCCCAAGACAATGTTCCCCCAAATCATGAAGCTAAGAGCAACCTGGACTTCGCTGGTGGCATTCTAACAGAAAAACATTTCTTATCTGGAAAGTAATTATTGTCATTGTTAGTAAAACACAGGATGCAGAGAGAGAAGCAGTGATCTTCAGGCTCTTTAAAGCACTGTCTCCTTTTTTTTTTCTCCCCACTTTTTTGGGTTGTTTGGATTTTTTCTTGAAAAAGAGAACTACTTCTGTTCTGATACCCAACAGCTAATCTTCGAGTTCTCAGAGTGTGTTGACCACTTCTTTCCTCTTATTTTCTACTCCATCTCCTGCAACATTTTTATCCCCTCCACAGGATTTATCCTCTCCAAATAAAAAAAGTAGTGTGATTCTGAATGAAGAGATCATGCAAGTTCAAGGCTGATGATTCCACCAAGCAATTTCTCAAATTCCTTGTAGCAGAAATGCTTCCTACTGCTGTGCACCTTCTCCTGGGAACCACACCGCCTCTGGCTGGTCTTGTGAAAAGATGTTACTCCTGTCACCTGTAAAGGTGGAGAAGAGTTTAACCCCTGTGGGTTTGTAACATCTCCAGTCCTTTTCCAGTGGTTCTAGGTCTCCAAAACTATTCCTGTGGCAGAAAATCTTCATGGTAGTCCCAGTCATCTTTACGTATAACATATTCCCTGACATGCTTGATACAAATAGAAGATGAGCTGGTACCTTTACCACAGGGATCTTGGATTCTGCTGACACAACGTCAATTGAGGTCTGTAGGCACCCTGATCTAAACGTAAGTTCAAGCTTCCTACAGGACCCATATGGAAGAGTAGAGCCAGAAGTGGGATAGCATTAGCACAGCATTTCCTTTTTCTCCATATTGGATGCAAAGACAGTACTCCTAAATTACCATTTTTGCCAGGATATTTGAAGCGAAACTATGCTTTTAACTATACATACAAATCCTTGTGGTGTTATATGCATGAAAACAAGAACAAAACTTAGACCACAGATTTTTCAGTGAAAAACAAGTGCTGCATTTCAGGCAATTAGAAGCAGTAAAGTAAACATTTAGTCACCATTGACTCATGAGCCGAAAAACACAGTAGTCAATTACAGCTTTCGGTAGCAATAATTAATATGGTGTTGATGAAAACTGTGTTTTTCACTCAACATACAAAGCTATTGCAGGTAATTAAATGTAACCTCATCTATACGTAATTTGTCTTTAATCTGCACATGATACAGTATTTCAACCTCATATTGTGTATACTGGAGGGAAAATAATATAGGAACATTACCTAAAGCATATACCCAGTAACCCTAACATGATTTGTTTACATTTAAGACTATACCACACTTTATAATTTAATATTTGACTATGAAAAGGTTTGTAATTTAATCATTTGCATAATCTTTCTTACATTACTTTTTATGTCTGATTTATGTAGGTAAAGAAAGAGATCAATTTTAACTACGTATACCACATAGACATTTATTTCCTTACATGTTTTAACATCCTGGGGCTTTTCCAGAGGCATTAAGTAGAAAGAAAGTAAATACTTACAGAAAAGATGACTCTTGCTGTTTCTGATGAAGGACTTTTGGTATTGTGAAGCTTCTGAATACAGAAAGAGGTGTTATGTACAGAGTAGTCTTTACTATACTGTATTGACCTGATTTTCCAAACTGCAGATTATCTACATTTCTCACTGAAGCTAATGGAACTTGAAATGCACCTCTGAAAATTAATGTATATCACTGCCCTCCAAGTCACTGTTTATAAACCCAGGTAATTTTGAAGTCCATATTTCCATCTTGACTGCCCAGCCATTTCCAGCTATAGTCATATAGCAGGAAAAGTGGAAAGAGAAATTATCTTTGACCTCAAGAAGCTTCAATTTACTGATTTTTAAATTTGCAAGAGTTTCCTCACATGCTAGGCTTTGAGGTGTTCCTGCACAAACTTGTTGCAAGTTGATGTATCAGTTTCATGTGATTGTCACCAAACTGTGCCCTTACTAGATGAGTTTAAGTCTGCAGTGTCATCACTACATGGCTAATGCACCTGATATTTTTACATCTAAGGTACAGATAGTTATCCCTATTAGGTTCTTAAAATAAGCCTCCAGAAAAGATAAGATTTTACACAGTATGTAATTAAGAAGGGTTGTTTTTACCTGTAGCAAACACTATGCACTTTGTATTCTTCCTGAAACGGTAACTGTGCCATCTTTGATAGCACAAGGAGATCTTGTTCCATAACACTGTTGTAGCTTTTCAGTTTCTAAATAAAATGAACTGCTATTGTACAAGAACACATCGAGTTAGTGGGCCTTTAGTTCTGTTAACCTTTCTGATAACTGATTTAGTTTAATTCAGAAAAGGCAGATAATTCTTAACTATTAGCATTATCAATTCTTCCAAATTAAGTAACACAAAAACGCAATTAAAATTCCCAACCAATACATTTTTCTGCTAGTGGCAGATGAAAATATTCTGCATTAGTGACTATCATTTTGGTTTGCCCAAACATTTACTATGAGGCTGGGTTTTTCAGAAGCAGTTACAATGTCTTTGAGCAGAATTCAGGAAAGATGTGTAGTCTGTTCAGGTGGATTTTTGGTCCATGAAATGTATTTAATGTAAAATTTTAAGACTCTTTGATACCAAGGAAATTCCCTGGCTTTGGCATCAAACAAACCTTTTCTGTAAGCACGAGCAAGAAGTCTTCAACACTTCCAGAGGGGGCAGGAGCCAAAACAAATGGCACATTCAACCAATAAATGAAAAGCACAACACAGTGCCCTACACTGGCATAGTCAGTAAGCCTATTTGTGTTATTTATTTGAAGGAACAAAGGGGCTTTTCCAGAAACCATCTGTACATTGTTAAAGAGGAGTGAATTACCTATAGCCTTCAAAGGAAAACAGTGCTGTTAAAATAAACTTGGGGGTTGGAAGGAATTAGGTTACTGAATGTGGGCCTGAGAAGACTTAAACACTTCTCTGGATTTTGTCTCACTGGTTACACAAAACCCAGGTACACAGAGATGCAGGGTTTCAGCAGAGAGACATTGCCACAAGCGTCAGATCTGGAGCCAGGCTTGCCGATACCCAAATCTAGTGTTTTGCTTTGAAGTTGTCTTCTGAAGCACCATAACAATAAGAAGGGGGGGGAGGGAAACTTAATGTCCTCTGGCTAGAATGTAGAATTACAGATGGTGGGCTAGATTTCATCCTCAAAAACTGTTAGCCAAGACCCTAAAATTATGAGTTTAAAATAATAAAGTGCATGCTCTCTAGAGTCACCTTTGCTTTTGAACTGCTGGTGCACTTGGGCACATGTTCAAGCATTTTGCCACAACCACAGGGACTGGAAACTTCTGCTCTCTTTTAAATGAAAGATGAGATTCTCACATGGTCACTTCTTTTCAAGAATGGAGACTTTAAAGAACACATCGTTTAGTGCAAGTTTCATGATAAAATGGTAAAAACTGGCAACACTATGGGTCTTTTCAAAATTCATGAACCTCAAAAGAAGTGAGGCAAAATCCACTTGGTTTCAGGTTTCACAGAAGCTAGCAGCTCAGCTTCAGTTTGTCCTAAAGTTCACTAAAGTTCAGCCTTTCAGGTGATTCTGATTAGATTTATGGTTTTTTTCCTAGACCATATAAAACTTAGGGTATTACATGCATTTGACATGAGCCAGGTGGAACTCAGTAGGTCCAACGCTGTCTTGATTTGAGTTTTTGAGTCTGTTTAAATACAAAACAGAAAGCAAAATTCCATCCTCCTCTGAAGCCAGAGAAAAGTTTTGTATGATCCTCTGTGAGGCAAATTTGCTTCCTGCAGAGTTCTTGGGACTCACAGAAGTCCATGTTTGCGTAACTGTGCAGCGAGGCTAGTCTATGGAGTCCTAGCACAATGCCTACAGGGAAAGCCAGGAATCCTGGAAGCACAGCAAAGGGGAAGATGTGGATCTGCCTTGCTGCAGAAATAGTATCTACCTCTCCCAAGGATGCAGAGCACCACAGTTGGTTCTCACCACAAGATTTACTAGAGCCTGAGGTACAGTTTTCTAAAAGATATGGTAGGGTAGTGTACCTTTGCACAGAGTACATATAGAATGTACAGTTCCTTGGTGCTGAGAGACTCTTTCTTTCTTTCTATCACAACTAATAGAGGCAGAGGAAATGGACTATAGTCCTCAAATAATTTTCTAGATGTCAAACAATTTTCCATTCCTTATTTGGATAAAAGTTGAATCCCCCACAACTCTTCCTAAACTGACAATTCCAAAAAGCTCAGGTCAAGCCAGATAAAAACTACCACTCCAATAATATCAAAGTAGTCCATGTACATTATAACCATCAGCTACAAAACCATTGCCAATATGATTTAGAAAGGTTTTATAGGATATTTTTATTAATATATAAAAAGTCATATATTTTAAAACTGTATTTTGTGAAGTGATTTATGAAAATGTTTGCCTACAACAGTCCATGAAGCTACTCACAATACTTTTGCTGCCATTGCTTTTCTTATCCAGAATTTTAATGCCCAAAAGTCATATCTGAAATGAGCAAAAAAGGGTAGATTTAGATTAGATATTAGGAAGAATTTCATTACTGTGAGGGTGGTGAGTCATTGGCACAGGTTGCCCAGAGCAGCTGTGGATGCCCCATCCCTGGCAGTGTTCAAGGCCAGGCTGGATGGGGCTTTGAGCAACCTGGTCTAGTGGAAGGTGTCCCTGCCCATGGCAGGGGGTTGGAACTAGGTGATCTTTAAGGTCCCTTCCAATCCATTTCACTTTTATTTTACTTCTAATTTTTATGGTGAAATTCATACTCTAGTTAAGAGGGTATGGCCAGTTGTCATCCATTATGACAGAACTTTGAGTAATGAGGCTGGGCTAAAGTGAAAATTGCACTATTTTAACACCTTTGTTACCTCAGCATGCAAACTCAATTAATATAAAGTCAAGCTCTGAAGGATGTATTAAATTATTACCAATATTTACTGGTTTAACAAGAAAGCAGAAGATATGCATCTTTTGTATTTATCTACATCATTCTTATTCAGTTATTAAACTTCCCCCAAAATATTGTTTTAATAATCTTTAATTAACACATAATAAATATCTTATTAAATTGAACCCTTTTGTTTGAGAAAGTAATTATTCATTTGAGACACTTAATATGAAGGGTTACCACAGATCCATATCTCTGTAAGTTAGATCGCAACACTTCTTACTAGGAATTTTGTAGGAAGTTCATTTCAGGGTGAAAGTCATGCGTGGGCATTTCAAAGGCACTTAAAGCCCGGATTTAATCCAAGTAATATTAGGCCCCTCTACTAGGCATGTATTGGGTGCAAACAGTTGCCCTGTACTCCCTTATACAATTAGTGGAGAGACCTCATTTTCTATGTTGATTATATGGTCAATTTGGGGTAACAGTGCTTCTAAATTCTGTCCCTGGATAAATGCCTTCATTTAGAAGCAACAAATACAGACCTCAGATGCCAAGCGTTTCACAAAACCTTAGTTTTCCCTGAACATTCCAGCCTTCATCTGCATTTCAAGACGGAGAGGAAACAATTAAAGCATGAATTCATTCATTTTTTCCTATTAAGGAAACTCTTTCCAATGCACAGCTATTTTAAATTGAGGATTTAAAATAAATAAATCTGTAAATAAATCTGAAGCTCAGGAATTACCTCCAATGTCTATGGAATTACTTGGCATTCCAGCCACTGAAGACTTGAAGGCCCATTTTGGAGCAGGATAGGAGAAATCTCCATATGGTCAAGCCTCAATTACTGAAAGCTGATAATAGAAAATTACCTCCTTTTCTTTCATACTTTCTCTACTAATCTGTGGTCTATGGGGTGGTTGTTCAAATACTCCATGTTATTCATGTCTTCCTGTGCATGCACACATGAATCCATCCATCCCTTTCCTTTTATTTCTACACACTAGTGTAAAAGGAGCCATTTTGAGCCTTCAGTGGCCAACAGTTTCATTAGCAAATGAGTGCTTATTGCAGGTTAATGCATTTATGAATCAGTTGTTCTGATTACAAGCAAAAACACGTAACTGATGGAAATACTGTGGTTGTGTGTAAAGTCATACAACCTTAAATGCATGAGTCCTGGATTTCTGGCCTCCTCCTCTTTTAGCTTAGCTCTCCCTTGAGCATTTATTCATTTGTTTGCCCTTGCCAAAAAAATTATTCACCTAAACACAGCCCCCTTGTGATGTCAATGGAAGTCTAAGCAACCTACGGCAGAAAATGTTCAAAGCTTATATTGCTACAAAACAATGTTGTCTTCCGATTTGTTTTATTTTCTTGGATTTTCTGTGAGAAGAGTAATCCTGTAACTAAGGCTGACTTGTGATTTTTCACAGTATAACAGAGTATAACAAAAATGCCTCTATTTCACCTTTTAATGATTAATTCTCTCCAATGCCCTGAGCCTTGGACATGCAAGCACACAAGTAATTTTATGCACGTGAGCAACCCCACTGAACTCCCTGGGTCTACACATATGTAGCATTGCACATATTCACGTCAACAAGATCAAGAACTGCTTTTGTCACGAACATCTGTGGCAAAGGAATCTTCCTGCAGATAAATAGTGTCTACATTAGCAAACCTCATAGCTTTGCTTCAGTGCTCAGTCACCCACAAAAGTCACTTACTGCCTTGCAAAGCACTTGCTTTGAGCAATATTCCTTAAGCAATTTGCTTTAAATTCTTTAAGCACTATGATAGCATAGTTTACTGAAGCTTTCAGAAAATTAAAAAAAAAAAAAAAGGTTATAACCACTTATTGTAGGTAGTTACAAGTCATTGCAAATGGTGTATTTGAAAATCAGAGTTAACAACTTGCCAATTGATATTTCATTCTGCATTGCTTAGTGGTCAGGATAATGGCTTCCTAACTTCATGCAATTTTTTCACCTGATAATGTTGAATTTTTGAGCAACAGTGTGAGCACAAGAACAGTTTGTGTAAGTAAATGAACCATGTCAGCAACTGTAATTCAGTCAGCATTGAAAACATGATCAAAATGTATTAAATTATTTGTGATAGTTTCTCTCTGCAAGAAAGCAAATCCGTTTGAACAAAAAAAATTAACTGGAATATGAAACTGCAATAATAAAAATGTCATGTCCCTTTAAATAGTATATGAGTACTCAGATATTCTACATCTTAAGTGGTATTTCATTTTAAAGCAACTAAAACAAGTAATTTGTGGCTAAATGTACAGTATTTCAAAAGGATTGCTGCAGAGGTAGATTAAACAAGAAGCCCAGGCTAAAAACCTCCATCTATATAACCATTCTCAAATATGCAATACATTTCATACAATATAAAACATAAGCAGTGTTATGTGACAGCTAAAAACTTTTGTATTGATTCCCAAAAATATTGACTTAATTTTATCAAAATGTATTTATTCATCACTGCTGCATCAATGATCTTCTGTATTTTATATGTAAATAATCTATTCTATTCCCTTGATCATGTTAATCTTACTAATGACAAATTACCATTCTCCACGTACAGTTCCTAGATTTACAAATTATCACTCCTGCTTTCAGGGGACTGAGAATCAGCCACGCTTACTAATGCCTCCATGGATCGCCTGACACATAGCAGATTTTTATATTCCCTTTTAAAGCATTCAGCTCACAAGAAATAATTTATAGATCTGGCTATCACTCGCACTTATCCTCTTACTGCTTCAGGGGTAAAAAGAACAAGATCAAATTGGGAGGATTATTAACAATGTAAGAACTTTATTTGCTTCAATTAACTCTTTGCAGGAAGAACTGCATGTTAAAGCCCATTGGTTTTTGGAAAGGAAGGCAAAGTATTCTGTCTATTCAGTTATGGTGGAGAACTTGAACAAACAAAAAATATTATCTACAAATACTCATTGTTTTCCAACTTTAAAAAAAAACAGAAACTTGTTTAATTTTAAATGTACATTTAAAACTAAGAGCTCCTTTCAGCAAACAAAACATGACTTCTGTTAAGGAATTAAAACTGTGGCAAATCAAGCAAGCTAAAACTTCAGATTTTGGGACTGATTTGTCTTGCTCTACACCTGTGCATAGTGGAGGCAAAATGCTACCATACTCATTGGGACTCATCCTCTCTCCACTTGATATGTCCTTTATAGTTGTAAAAATTATGATGGCACAATGGAGAATGAGATCCTTAAATTTCACCTTTTCTTTAGGTTCACCTGTCTTAGTGCCACTCCAGAAGGAAAAGGTCTCCTGAAGGTCCTGCTAGTCCCATGAAGATGTCTTAGATAACCAAGGCATCTGAAATGCTAACATGTGCCTAGATTCAAGTGCTGAATACCTCCCATTGAAGGCAAGAAGTTCCCACCATAGCCAGTGAAAGTTTCTATTGCAATGATAACAAATAACACTAATTATAATCAATATCAGTAGTTGGTATTTTCTGGCAGCATAACACCTGTGTGATAAATGCTTAGAGATAAAAATAATATCAATGAAGCAGAGGGCTCATGACATCTACTATAACCTGATTTAGTGTGTACAACCGGTGCCAAAATCTCCATTCCTGTGCACAACCCCCGAAAGAGGGCTTGCATAAATAGGTTCATAATGTCCCCCCTCCCCCTTGAAATAAAAAGGGAATTCCCTGGGGGGAATCACTGGAAGGCAAAACTCAGGAGCCTCCTGGGGTGATGGTATCTCTTATTTATACCAGCATATTTCACATAGTGCATTATTGTTATGATGTCCTCCACCCTCAACACCTTTCCAGAAGGGGAAGAGAGGCACACAAAAAACTACAGCTGATAAATCCTCATGCTGCAAGGCAGAAATGACTGTGAAAGTTTCCTTTAGCTTCACTTCTGCCTGACCTTTCCCCACACATAGCCACAGTACTGACCATATGCACGACAGGATTTTACTCATTAGGAAGCCTTTTCTGCCTACAGATTAACTTTAAGTAACCTAATGGGATCTGTAATTAGCAGAATACTATATTTTTTAACAGACTCCAAAATCCCATTTCTACTTCATTAAATCAAGGTTCATTTTGAGCAGCCAATGTGTCAATAAGTATTTACGATCCTCTTGAAGCACAACTTATTGGCCTGTACAGTACAGCCATTTCCATTTGTCATATTGATATGTATTTAAGGACTATCTAAAATACAGACTGGATCGATTATAATGGTTGGTCATGTAAATTCTCCTTAGTTCAATGGTCATTGCCACAATAGACTTCCAGAAGCACTGCAGTCTATCATGCATCTAATCTATAGAAACCTATTTCTGATATTTATTCATTATGAGGTTATATATATTAGGGATGAGCAGAAAGGATGGAAATGGATGGCATTTGGACATTAATATTTTTAACTGAGATGATAGATACATCCTTATACACAAATTTCCTCCTTTGTCATGTGTCACGGAAGATTAAACCCTCTTCTTTTGCTATACAAGAAAATTAAGATTTTAAAGAGAAGGGAAAAAAGTACCCTTGTTTTTAGAGGATAGTATTTCTTTTCCCTCCTGAGCTCTTTAAAGACTCCAGCTATCTGTGCAAGGCATCTTATTGCAAATATGTTCATCTACTTACACTCCCTTTAGGAGTGTCAGGATAGAAAGGGGCCCTGCTAACTACCAATTCTAGAAAGGTTGAAAACGCTGCATCTTGCCTTGTACAGAGAATTCCCAGCTCCTAATATTGCTAGTAGCTATTTTTAAAACAGCTAGCTTCTGGAACTACGAAGTCCTGAGCCAAATTTCAGTTAAAAACAAGTGCATCCAAAAAATGTCTGCTCCACTTTATGGCACAGTTTGACACTGCACTTGCATTGTGGTTATTATTTTTCATATAGCTGAAGCACTAACTCTGTAGCAGAACCGATTCTTTACATGCCTACCACACAAAGAAAAAAAGTAAATCAAAGTGTAACTTCAGGGTAATTGCAGTGGGTAACTCCAAAGTGGTTAGTGCAGTTAACTTCATGGTAATTTCAGTTAGAATCTAAGGGTTGCTCTCTACAAACACCCATTCATAGCTTTAGTCACATGAGTCATTCAGTGGCAGCCAATGAAAATATTTGATGAGTAAACTTCCATATATGTTTATAGGCTCCAGTCCTAACATGGTACTAATAAGCAATTCAGATATGTAGTTTATTTCCTCATATGCATTAATGTTAATTACAACTAACCAGAATTATAAAGACAATGTAATTACATTCTAATTATAGCATAACCACAGCCACTGTTATAAGCATAACTTAATTTTTTAGAAAAAAACCTTCACTCCCTACAGACGTATCACTTTAGGACATGTTTTTATTCCCATTTTTTGTACCCCACCTTTCAACAACACACATCTGAGTACTCAAACAAGCTTTTGACACAACTTTGACTAGCCAACAGAGCAAGCTAAATACTATCTAGCCATATTTTAAATTAAGAAAAACTCATATTACTTTTACTCTTTATAAACTAGGAGAAACACAGAGTAATTATACAGGCAGAGTAGCTTCCATTTCACTGTACACAGCAACACTCAAATCTCAACTCATGAACTGACAGCGTTACTCCAGTAGCTGTCTATGCCGAGAACATGACAAACTGCTGGAAGGCTTGGCAGTTATGTAAGGAAACATGACAATAAATACTAGATACATGGAATATATAATAGATACATTCCAGATACTCCTTTCTGGACCCACATAAGTATGATGGCCACAAAAGCCATTTTTTTCCTGGTCAGCCTAATGAGTCATTGTTGGCTTGCCCTGTCAGTAAGAAAAAATGTACCAGCAAGGAAGTAACAGGACAAACTGAGTCAAGATGTCCCATCTCTGAGCAGAGAGGGAAGAGGAAAATGGGAAAATCAGTGCTTCTCTACCCGAGTCCTTTGTCACACCCAACAGCTGATAGTGAGGGAATTGATTATCCTTTTAGGAAAGACAACAGAAGATAACAAGGTAACCACTTCCACCTGCAGAAGGGCATGTCTAGCTGTGGGGAAAAGAGCATGAGGGAGAGCCAAGAAAGTGTCCAGGGTTTCACTGCATTAAGCTGGAAAATAATTCCCCTGAGGACCTGATAGAGTCCTTTGTTTCCCTTGAGGATGAAAGGAGGGTAAAAGAAGCAGAACAAGGTAACAAAGCATGCCAGTTTGGAGAAACCCTGTGTGCTCAGATGTTGTTTCCTAGCTGGAAAGGGGAAAGGTTGTAGAATGATGATTTTTCCCTGTTGACAAAGGGCACCATTGCTAACCAGAAGAAATTAAATAAATCATAAGACAAGCCAAGCAAACCAAATAGACTTACTTCTAGTCTTAGAAGAACGTGAGTTCTGTCTCCAGGGTATATGTGTCATCCTACACACCTGTATTACAAAGCCTGGCTAGTAGCATCATGCCCTGGAAAGAAGACAACACTGCCAGGTGGAAGTGGTTCATTCCCTATTTGCCATACAAGGAGCCTTCTCAGCCATGTCTGCAGAAGCTGCCCATGCCATCCCAGACCCACTTGGAACTCGGTGTTATTTTCCACTGGGTACAAAGTAATAGCTAAACAAGCCCAGTTCAAACCTTGGAGTGAAAGTTTCTTTGAGACTCTGAGTCTTACCTGTGTTGTAGTCTCCTTCACAGAAAAGTGAGAGCAAAAACATCTCTGAACTACCAAAGCCAGCATAAGGTGGCTGGAAGGGAGACAAAGCTCAGCCTAGCTTCACCAAAGATGTGTTTACTGGCTTGTGAAGACATTATTCTGATGAAGTCATGTAAGTTTAAATAAAAGAAAAGAGGGGAGGAGAGGAAATTGCAAAGGCACATGGGAACCTGTCAGGCCTAGAAAACCTGAGGACAACAGCAGGAAGGTGGGAAAGGGGTTTACCACCATGGATGGTAGAGCTAAATTACTACTCTACAAGGCTGAGACAAGGCAAGCAGATTGAAGGTAATTATATTTCTAGGGCTGTAAGAAGCTGAGGATAGAGTCTCAAAGGCATTGAGCTAATTTGGTATGTCTGTTTGTTGTTAGAGACAGTTTAACTATGCCTTTTTATCAGATAAGACTAATTCACCATACAGGTACTCTTCATAAGGTAGCAGAATCAACAACATTTAACAATCCATTCTCCAAGGTCACCTTATTTAGTAAGTTTAAAGGTGAGGATGTAGGGCAATACACTTCTGAAAATGCTGGTTCTCTTTTAACTTTGCAGATACAGTGGGAGTCTTCCCTAATTATCAGTAGGCAAGAACACAACTTTGAAAACTCAGCATTACCCATGAGCCATAGCTTAGAACAGCAAAATAAGGCACAAACTCAGAGTAACCCATTTTCTTAATGCCAGCTGCCAGAGCTGCTGTTCTTTATGACTGGCATTAGTGTGATGACAGGTCCTTGAAGGAGAATATAGCCCAGTTCACAATGATACATTCACAGGGCAACATGTTATCATCTGCATGTGTGTTGAAGTTTCACTGCTGGGGAAGCCCTTAAATGTTTAAATTCAAAAGGGGAAAAATTCTTTGGGGAAGAAACTAGCCATCATTCAGTATTTTTTCCCCTGAACAATAGAGTAAATTAAATGAATGTGTGAAATAATAATAAGTGAATCATTACATTTGCCCCAGACAAAAGGAAAAGGGCAAAATAAAATGCGTGTAGCAAAACAAAACATCACAAAACAATATATGCTTTAACAATCAGTTGCTCAGAATAAATGCAGGAAACAATATTTAAAAATCAAAAGAATCAAGAAGAAACATATCAAATATTAGTGGTCAGCAGTGGTTGCTGTGCAAATTCATCATTCTGGCCTGAATACAAATAACCAGTATGTGTATATTTTGAGAATGGGAAGACTGAAATTGAATTGTTTCTAACGCTGGGAGACTCAGTTATTCTATATGACAAAGCATGTATAAATGGAGACACCTTTCAGGTGTGTCTGATATCAAATATAATGGGTAGTGATGTCACTAAAACTTTTAAGTCAACAAAGTAGCTGACTAACCTCCTCCTGTTGTCCACTGCAACTGTGGTAATCCTACCAAGTATTGGTTTATAACAAAAAAAAAGCTTATGACCATTTTCTAGCAATCCTATGTATCTGATCTATGTGATGTATTTTTTGTATCTTATACTCACAAGAACACAGGCCCGGAGACACAGAGAAACTAAATTACCTATTCTGTGCACTTAGCAATAAGCAACATTTCCAAACAAGTGTAATTTGGAAAGCACATGCACATATACTTGGGGAGAAAAGTCAGCTTTGGAAACCTGAATAATGAGCCATATTGTAACAGTCACACACACAATCTGGAGATGGTGTCTTCCTAAAGTCATGAGCATTTAACTAACTGGTATCCTACTCAGTCACCTCCTGATTATATCCCAGGCACACGGAGAAATCTCGTTGCTGGTCTGGATGATCTTTTGTACATTTCTGGATAGCAGGACTCCTGACACGAGCAGCGTGCTCACAAGTCCAGCATTGGGGAGCAGTGCTGGGCAGCTGCACTCCCCAGATATCCTTAGCTCACTCTTATGTCTAGGAATCCTTTTCCTACAGCTCATCTTTAAGAGGAATCATTTGTATGCACATTCCTGCACCTCCTTTAAGAAAGAAAATAAAGAGTAGAGAAGGTGTTCCTGTATGACAATTCTGTCCATCTGTGCTCACTGACCAGCCTCTTTTGTGCTGTAGGATCTGCAAACATGGTCAGAACAACTCTTCATGTTGGAGCTATGAGCTATTATAGCCTCATCCACACATTTCAAACCCTTAGCCACACATTTCCAAGCATGATCATAAATTTATACCTACCTTATTTTTAAAGACCTTCATAGTAGGGGTGTGGGGTGAATGCTAAACATCAATGTTTTGAACTGTTTTCTGTAAACAAGGCTTGGTGCCTCAACATTTTAAAGGCCTAGCAAAGCAGTCTTTATTTTAAATAAAGTGTGTAGCATATTGCACCTGAACCTATTTCTAACTTCTAGAGGGAAAGTGCAAGCAGTAGAGTGGTTAGTACCAAAAATGAGTCACGTATGCAACTTAAAGGTTTAAAAAGAACACCACACAACAACAACAACAACAACAAAACTTTCATCCAAACTGGGAGCAAGCAGCTCAGGAAGCAAACAAGACAGCAGCTAGCATGTTATCAGAGCAAGGAAATCAGCAACAAAGATCAAAATGGTGTTTCAGCATACTAATGTTGAAAATGTCTATGAGTCCCAGTGCTCAAAAAGACCACAGCAGTAATCTTGGTGCTACACATCCAATCAGCAGCAGTTTACTTGCAGGGTGCAACAGGAAACTCTCACATTTATCAGTTCTGCTCCCTCATCAGTATATGTCACTGCACTCCATAGAAGCTAGTACTGTGTTAATCTATCAGCAAATCAAAAGCAGAATAAAAATGCAACTTCTATCTTCCTTTGAGTCATTTATTTCCTTCAGTGCTTTATTTTTCACCCCATATGATAAAATGCAACAGTTTGTGGCTTGAGACTCTGGAAAGTAAATGAAGAAAAAGGTAAACCCAGATTAAACTTATGTTTTGTACAAATGTATAAACTCTGTTTCTATAATCAATCCAGTAGAGCAGACACTTTGACCTGCAGAGTCCTCTTAACTGCCTGAAGTCTGCTTACCACAATCAGGCTGGAGGAACTTTCCAGTATCTCTCTGAAATGTGGGCTCCAAACTACTTTTTATATGTACGGTAAAGGAAGGTTATGTCCAGAGCAGACAGGCTTGTTTCTCTCCTCTGAAGTTCTCACTTGCAGAAGCTGATCAAAGTGCAGTAAACATGTAAAACAGCACTATGAAATGCAATCCAAAACCAGCAACAATTGGGCTCTGGATTTGCAGAGATGGGAACCTGGTGTCTTCATGGATTCATTACTTGTATCCCAGCTATCCGTCTATTTTATTCACTGGTTTGTTGGCTCTGGCCTTGAGCTGGTACATCCCAGCATACCTTCACAAAAAGTGGAAGCCATATACCTTCTGATCAAGTTTATTTAACAATATGGTTAAAGATTAAAAGTACAGGTATTTAATCAGATGGGTTTTGAAGCTGAGACAGAAAATATAAACTACTTCACCAAAATCAAGAGAATTAACAAGCTTTCTGCATCTGAGGATTTTCAGCTTTGGATCTCAAAGCAGGGAAGGGAGAGGCATCACTTAGTGCAGATTCACTGGTACGTGTCAGTGTGTAGCAGTGGTTTATTACCACACAAACAAAATTGCATGAGAGCTCAGAGCAAAGAAAAGCATCTAGCTGAAACCAAAGGAGATGGTGCTATGTAATGTGCACACACTGTATAAATAGCACATGGTATACAAGCTAGGCTGAATAGGTCTACTAATTCTGTGATGAACACAAGTGGTCAAGGATGCAAAACAACTGCCCCGGTGCCAATGGCCTTAATATGGTGGGTTAGCGTTAACACAACAGGAAAGGTGTCACCTGCAAAGTCAACAGCATCTGCCTCGACAGCAGCACATCAGGGTGTTTGCTGGAAGGCTTTTCTTCAAGAGAAGAGTGACCTGACCTTGCTAATGGGTTGTATCCAAATCAAAGCACAGGCTATGATGGCCTGTGAACAAAAAAGTGAAAGGAGAAGGAGGAGAAGCATGACTATTTATCCAAAAGCCAGAAATCAAAATTGTTCTGTGTGTTATCATTACATAATACTTAAGTTACAAGAAGACAGCGATGGTTTTCCCTCTAGTTTCTCACCCCCTTGCAAAGCCAAGTAAAATATATGTATTTTTTTAATAGCATTTTAAAATGTTTGTATAAAAGTCTGCTTCATAAACTAAAATTCTGGAAAAAAATTTCTATCTCTTTTCAAACCCAAGGAAGGAATCTACCAAGTCAGTTCTTTGTATCTCAGAGAACTATTGCAAACTCTGGCTGGAGATCATGTGAAATGTGACATGCCAACATTTGCTCTGTTTAAGCATACTGTACTTGAAGCCAGACCTGTGCAGGAAACAAAGATCAGAGCTCTGTTCTGTGTGCTTTTTACCTAGGGGTCCTGAAAAAAAAGAAAGAAGAGGGGAAAAAAAGGGAAAAAAAAGAACCAACTGTCAAGAGCACATCATCAAAAAGCAGATATAATTCAAACTGCTGAGCTCAAATCATGCCTAAATAGTTTGCCTAGGATGATAACATCAAAAAGATAAAGAATGAACAGTTAGCTTCATTCAATCCCAGTTAAAAATGTGGCTGTGTCAGGACAGTAACTACACATGAAACAAAAGGTCCTTGTGATAAAGTTATACTCCTAAATACAGACCATTGAGTCAACTAATGTTTACTTAAGTATTTGCAATCTAAGGCAGGAACAGAGGAAACCATCAACATAACCAAAAGCTTGTGACACCAATTTGCATCCAGTTCCAAGCACATGTTTTATTTATTTTCAATCAGGATCAATCAGGAAAGAAAATAATCAATGAAGTCACAGTCATGAGTGGTATTTGGCCATCTGGGGGCCCCAGTATCTCTCGGCCTGCATTGGAGGCAAGGCGAAAAAATTTTTTTTCAAGAGCACGGAGGAGCTCCATATGGTTGAGATCAAAGGTGTTGCTGGGTGCATGGTTCTGCTTTATTGCCAGGCACTGCTGTTAATTAGAAAACAAGATCAGAGGCAGTATTAAAATCCAATTAAATTGATATGAACAGATTGCCAAGTGATGTTCACTAATGTATAATTGAGCACCATGCAAATTTCGGTGGCTGCCTTTTGTTTTTTCTCCCCTCACTCTGGAATGAATGATGAAGCTATGAAGTTTTTCCTCATTGTAAAAGATAAACAAGTTAATGCACTGATCTAGGGGGTATTGCTTCAGTGATTGATGAAAATGAGAGTGGAATATTAACGTGTGACTTTTGGGGGGCTTCTTTTATAATCTTATTTTGTTCTTTATTCTTTTATTATTGTTGTTCTTGTTATTCTTGTTAGGGTGGTGTCCAAGTACATGCGCAGATCCTTCATCATTCCATCATTTCAGATACAGAGAAACTTCCTTTGTAGCTGGAGATTTGATTCAAACAATTACAAAACCATGAATATTTCAAGTGACAGGCCTGCTACTGCTGAAAATTAACTTTCCAAGAACTATGTGGACTTTATACCGTATATCTTTGTTTAGAATCCGCAGCTTCTATTAAATTTAATTACTTCCCTGTGCAGCTTTATATTGAGGGCGACTTCAAAACGAGGGCAACAGCTATTAAATTTAATTACTTTCCCCTGCGGCTTGCATAGTAAAGGTGCATGGTTAAGGTGCAGCTACTAAACAAGGGTAGCTTCTAAACAAAGATATACAATATTTATACCATATATACTTCTCCTTCCCTATCTGTCTTTTATATATACGCTTTGTGTGTGTGTGCACACATAATGCAGGTACATAGCTAAGTGAAATAATTACATGCAGAATGCTAACTTTTCAGCTAAAATTGATACTTAAACTGCATCTCTGCTTCTTTCTTTCTTTGAATGGCTCACGTGTTTCTACCCACAATTCACATAGAGTTCAATGTGACCAATCTTAATAAAGGAGGTAAGATTCATTAAAATGTTGCAGAAATTCTGAAGTCTTTGGAAAAAATGCATTTTTGTGTAGAACCTACCACAAGGAATAACTGTAGGCCCACAGATAAAACAATAACTGTCATAATTGCAACCCTAATATATTAGTATCATTGTGTTTTATCTAATGTATCATTTGCTAACTATGAAGATGCATTGATATAAAACTGGTTTAAAAAACAGGATCAAATTAATGCATAAAAGAACCAAGGCAATGTCTGACATTGTGTTATTGAGATATTTGTGAAGATTTCAAAAATTGTTTAAATTCCCCTAAAAGGAGAACATATTCAATCAAATGTTAGTTGTGCATGTGAGCAGATCAACAGAACTGCTGTTGAATTTGTGCTTACAGAGAGATATGAAGTTGTGTTTGTCTTACCTGTGCTCATCAGTGCAGTGAGTACAATGCAAGCAACATTATGGGTGTAGGCAGAGGGAAGGGTGGGCAGCGCCGAACAGTTCAAAATTTCACCCCTTTGTTCCATTTTAGATAAACATGGGATATTAAGCAGTCAATACAATCTCATCACAATGGGTCCCGTACAGTTTTTGATTCATTGCAATGCACCCCCTGCTCATATGAGGCAGACAGCAGCAGCAGGAATTTGTGTAGCATCTCTATCTTATAAGTTGACAAAAATCTTTTGAAAAACTAATATAAAACATTGGAAACTCTGTTACAATGTAAGTAAATGAAGATGCTATCATATGTTGAATGCAGTTCCAAAACAATTTTTAAAGAACCCGATGCTATCCCAGCATTAGTGGAACCGGAAAGGGTACTAGGAACTTCAGGAATGTTAAGTGTGCTGCCCAAATATTTTTAAAAGTACTTTATGGGAACAGGGAAGTTATATAGCTCACTACTTATTTCCAAGCGAAAATGTTCTTTTACCTCAAAAAATTGGAATGATGATCAGAATAAAATATATCTGGTTAAAATTCTGTGTGCAGGCACAGGTGGTATAAATGTTTTGTTAGAAGCTTCTAAAAATGAAAATGGCCTTTAAAAAAAATTGAGGGAAGAGTTTCTATTTCTTCTTTTTTTCCTCATTTTTCAAAAAAAGTAATGGAAAGAATATAAAATGAAAAAATGAAAGACATTTTGTTACTTTGGTATTAGTATTTTAGGGGACTGGGAATTTCTCTTCATTCTTCCCTTTTGCTTATCACTTTGTTCTGGTTTATTTTTTTCTTCAGGTAAAGACTGGAGAAAGAAATAAAGGAAAAAGTGTGATGGGGAAGAATAAGCCATTGCTATGAAAAATGTTTCTAAGATCTGTTATGTTTCCACAGTAAAAATACTATACCTAGGAATATTGCACCAAAAATTATTTAAAGGAGCAAATAAATAAGAAAACCCTTATGGTGCATACTTAACACCTTTGTATATCTGCTTTATTGCTTTAGAAATATCCAGTAGAAACCATCTTGACATCTAATTGAAAAATATTGCTTTAACATTTCCTTACCTGACAGGCAGTTTTGGTTAAGGTGCTAACCAGCTGTGCTAGAGGATTCATATCTCATTCCTTGCCAAATGTCTAAGTTTAGTAGGACTTTGTTTATCAATGAATTTTGCAAATAACCATAAAGGCAGACAAGCCCAGGTCCTGAACCTGAACACATTATGTGCTTCCTCTTTATAGGTTAGGAAATATGGCACAATGGAAAGAAAGCAAGTTTTGTCTAAGGGCACTTTTCTTCTATTTGGTCCTTTGAATAATTAATTATTTATTTATTTTCTGTTTATACAGTTTTTTGGGTCCTTGGGTCCTTGGATCCCCACTATGCTGTTGAAGAATTACTGTAATACAGGAAAAGGGGAAAAGAATGAAGAAAAGAAGGAGTAATTAGAGGAAGGACAATGAAACATATTACTCAAGTAAAGTCATCATCAATTTACCCACAGTTTTATTAATGTGGTGTTTGAGACACCAAATTTCCTTTCAAGACCTACAGAAGGGGATGACAGCTATTACAGATGTGTGATGCTCTTGCAGCAAGTCTATGCTACTGGTTGTAATTTAGCCATAGTGGTGCTGTGGTCACAGAGGTTAACCCAGTTAACTCATTTCAAATTAGCTGAGTCTTTCTGCATAGCATGGCACTGAGCAACAAAGACTAGCCTGGAGGAGCACTTCTCCATGTAAAAACATGTACAGATGTGGACCTTTTGAAGGAGACCATTGAATTTTATAATGAAGGAAGCACAAGCTAGGGAGATCACACACCTAGCTGAGGTAAAGTAAAAGTAAAATTTGCAATGATAACATTCCTAATTCCTTGCAATAGCTAGCATCTAGGAAGCAGGATTTGTTATGTCACCATTGTATATGATCCCAATCTCCATTAAATAAATGTCTATGCGTTCACTTCATTGTGCTCTGAATGCTCTTCCATTTCCAAGCAGTAGCAAGATACTTTTTTCTGACTGTGTGAAGGTGCTGGTATTGATCTCACTTTTTTTCTGCTCACAAAGTAGAGCAACTATATGCAGGGTAACACTTTCTTTTGCTTATATGTCCCTTCATCTCTAGGGCCAAATGTAGAGTATGTTTAAAAGGGTCCGCGGTGAGAATTCAGTTAATTTCTTCATAACTAGTCAACATGGCAATTGGTGCAGATACAATGGACGAGCTCTTTTTCACTTCCTTAGTGCAATTGTTTCCCTTTGAACTTTATGCTTCATTATTACCCAAGCTTTGCATATTAGATGACAAGGATAATTTAATACTACTTTGTCAGTGGTTTTAGTGTGAAGTTTGCCTTTAACAGAAAGCTAACTGCTGATCTTCAGACACAAAGCCCAGGAATCTATCAGCAGAGTTCAAAATTAGCTGAGATCTTATGGCCTGAGGCCACGCTGGTAACTAATGGCAATTTTACAATCATTAGTTTTTGCCTGATGGCCCAGTAGTAAGTGGGACCATGATCATGACCCAAATCTAAGGAAAAGGCCTCCAGGCCCAGCTTTTTGTCAGATTATGGCTTTACTACCTAAGCTGGTTTTATCTTATTACAGAGTGTAAGCTGTGGTAAGCTTGATACAGACAGAATGGAAAAAAAAGAAATTGACCTAACCTTACCAGATTATTAATCACAGGCAAAAGGTTGGGAGAAAGGATCTAGGGTGTAAATTGGCACCATCCCTGCTGGTCACTTTTTGATGAACTACAGATTTGAATCCAGTTTTGCCTTATCATATTAATTTGGAAATTAGCAAACACAGTAAATAAGACAAAGGATTTCTATCTTGAAAATAAGTTTCCCAGATGAAAACTTTGGTTTATATACTTTCCTAATACTGTATTTTTAAGATGTTTACAGAGACGACAAACTCCTTGATAAAAAAAAAAATAAATAAAATAAAAGTTCCAGTCCTTATTGCTGGGATGATATTAATTTTTCAACTAATGACCATAATGTGCAAATTTCTGGGGGAAACAAAATGACAACTTGCTTTTCAGTTACAAGAAACTAAGATAGAATTTCTGAGTTGAAGCCGTGGGTAAATTTCAATGCTGAATAATGTCAATGAAAGCAAAACCAGTAAGTTTTTGTATGTTATAAGGTGTTGCAGGATAGAAATAAATTTCCCAACCATCTCTAATTTTCAGAAATTAACACGACAGAGCCTTGGATAACAGTTTCTGTTAAGCCAAATTATCTCTAATGCTTCTTCTCAAAAGTCCCAGGATTTTGGGGGTGGGGACAGATGGACTACAGGAGTGATGGTGAGGGAGAAACTGACTCCCAGAGGATGCGTATAAGTAAGAGGATAATAGAAAAAGAAAATAGTGGTGGGGATGCACAGGAAATACTATCTAAACAGTGCTAGTGCAAGAAAGGGGGGTAGTTATGTTGTATGTTTGTCCACTAGAAAAACACAGACACAGGTTACTGGTAAGTAGGGAGAAATGATGGAAAGCCTGGGCTTGTGGGAATGAGACCCAGCCTTTGTCACTGATCTCATGCACACTTTTTCTGTGATTTGGTTTCTTTACCTGTAAATAGAATTCAATTCTATCTACCCAATATCTCAGTATCGTAAGAATTAACATTTATAAAGCGTTACATCACCCAGGACTATAAAACAACATAACTACAAATTATTACTGATACCAAAAGGCAGAGATTTAGCAGATATTTTGTCTTTACATACCTAGGATGAGCTATGCAGTTCTTATCAAACCAAATCATACAGACTGTCTTATTTTCCCAATCTCGCCAAGATATTTTCTATTTTCTTTACCCACTGCTTTGTGCTTGTCTTGTCTCCTCTATATTTCCCCTAAACATCCTCTACAAACACTTTAGCACAGCACGTAGAGGTAGATGAACTTCATGTAAGCAACTAGCATAGCCATTCCTGTGGTTTCTATAGCTTCTGTCTTATTTTTAGATTGTAAATTTTGGGGGGCCAGGGTAATCATTTTGTTCTCTATTCCTACAGCCCAATAATAATCTGATCTATAGTTGTTCTCCAGATGCAACAAGAACAGCAACCTTTGTAAAGAGAAGACAAAAGTGTTTCATGAGTATATCCAGACAAGTAGAAAAATAATTCTAATCATTGTAAGGCAATAGAAATATTATTGTGTCGCCTTTGTGTAAGATAGTACTATTTTTACTTAAATATGTTTGTAATGACAGACAGTTAAAAAGATGTGTGGCTTGGCAAACCCCAATGGTATTGTTCATCTGATCTTTGTCCACATTTGGGTTCTACATATTGTTCAATACTGTGAATCCAAAGCCATCTCCACAGCAGGGCCCCACCATAAATGTCTCCACCAAGCCAATTATCAGGAAGAAACAGACAGTGGGTATTGGGGAAGCAAGTGCAACCCAAAGTCCTTCTCTTGCCACAGTTAAACCTGATTGCAGCACGTTCAAGTGAAGGAAAACAAGCAGGGCTGGATACTTGTCTTCTCTGGGAGGTGGACTGGTGATCACAGACCTGGTGATCACAGAGAGCTGTTACCACATCAGCCACAGGGAAACAACACATGGGCTGCTGAAGTTAAGAAAACTCCTGCCCAGTATTTGAAACTTTCCTACTAGAAGTAGGAAACAGGTCAACAAAGTCACTGACTGATTGGCTATCCTTAAAATTATCACCTCTTAGAAGTCTTAGTGCTGTAACATCCATTCCTAGACTTCAGTTTATTCTCCTGGAGCTTGTTTGGGTCCAAAAACCAGTGAGCATTTATTTTTGTCACTCACAGAAGAAGAGCTAGGACTGTGAACTCACACAGGAGTGGGTTTATTGAGAAACAAGTTGCCATTCAAAAGTTGAACTGTGGTTCAACTATTTTGGAGATGTATAAGCAGATAACACAGTGCTTTTCTTCATGGTGAATATGCCTGATGGCTATTGCAACAAAACCAAAGATCTAACTAAATGATCATACGCTTTCTGGTATCTGTGGGATGAAGTGCGGAAAGAACAAGGATGTTAGGTGAGAGACGTGGAAAGTGTTCTGGTACATCTTTTCAAACTAATTCTGCAGCATGAATGAGAACTACTCACCTGGACTAGAACATTTTCAAGCAATAAACGAGCACAGTGACTAATGCTGAAATTGAAGTGAGGCACCTCTTACTTACACAACCTGCCCACACATTTAGCTGGGTTCAGAAACACCAGCCTGATCTTAGCAGCCTGATCCCAGATCCACTCACCTACTGTCAGCCTTGCAAGGCAGAGTGAATTTGGTAGCTGCTGACTAAATAAACCATGTAGGAGTATGTCTTTCAGACACAGATGGTATTAGTCGTCCTAAACTAATGAGAGCTTGGCAATCACGAGGGGGACAGGAACTGGGGGAGGGGTGGCTAACCCCAAATGGGAAGGCAGCACTCAGCAGTGGATTCCAGGGGAAAGAAACCCAGTTACCAAAGACAGATTTTCTGCAATTCTTGCTTGTTAGTAGGATTTGGGTAGCTTGAAAAAAATTACTGAATCAACACTTCTTTTTGCAAATGACACAGCTCTTTTTAAAGAGAAAGACACAGTCTGCTAGTGCTGTCAATCTCCTCTAGTTCTGCTAAGAGGCAAAAGTGACAAAGATGACAGAACATAGCTTTCACTAGCATCAGCCACCAATCTGACTGCTACATTGAAACTGGTAGCTGCAGCAGCCAGCCTTCCTGACACCTCAGCAGTCCCCTTTCCTGGACACTTTCTGTCATTTTGTAGTTGGAACGATAGGTTTGATCTTGTGAAATCTACCTACCTGATGATGAACCCACACTGATTTCTTGGACATATGAGGAGGATAGGGGCCCAAATCCTGTTTGTTCTCAGTAGACTTAGGTTTCTTTGAGGACTCCAGACTCATTCCCTCATAAAAGCAGACCTAGAGGTATGAGGCAACAGCCATTGATGGCCATGGAGAGACTATGATCAATTTGACTGGAATCTTGCCCAGACTCTAATTAACCAATTAAATAGCCTTCCTAACAAGGCTACGAAAAAACCCAACCCAGCTGCTTCAGAAATACCTAGAAAATGAAAATGAAAAAATTACCCCAGGAAGAGTGGTGGTAATCAGTGATAGGGAAATCTTTGGAGAAGCTTGAAAGCTTTTTTCAAACATTATTTTTAACAGCCACCCTAGAAAATCTTGACTTTTTTGACATAATTTTGAATTCTGCTCTTGTATTGTTTATCCCTCCAGTTATCTGCTTTCGAATATGGATGAATCTGCTGATTGAAAATTAAATATAAATATCTATGTGCTTTATATATTTAGCAACAAACACATACACACATATGTACAGTGTATTTGCATTGTTGCCTGGGAACAAAATGCCTATTTTTAGTTAATATCAGGTGATTTTAATTTACAAGAACTACCTCGCCTCTCAGCATTTTAAAGAGCATACACAGTGGCACCTGCATGCTTCTAACATTTGATGTATCATTAAATATGCCTTCTCACATTTGGCACATAAACCCTGATAAAGTTTCACCTTTTAACGAAATAAATGACTCAATTAACAAGATGAAAAACAGCAGTGTGGTGGCAGACCCTCTTGGTGGCAAAAAAAAAAGGATAAAAAAGAATTATCTCAGCAGGGTGTTAATACAAGGAGCGCCACAACACACAGCGGGCACCTGGTTTGACTGACAGCCACCCAGCAAAGCTGACAGATTTGTCAGCTTGCTGACCGCTGGCTTGAGTCTCTCGCACCACCCTAGGAATAAATTGTTGCTCAGGAATGGCTGGGCAAGCAGTCACTTGTCTCTGTTAATCTAATTGAATTTTTTAAAGTTGTTTTCATTTTTATCTGCTCCTGTGTGGAAACGTTCGTTCCTGGAGCAGCAATTTTTCGCACCCTTAGATGACTAACTTCCTCACAGTGCTGCTGTCTTTTGAAGGAAGGCATAGATACAGACGCAGGGCCAAATTCATCTCTCAGCTCCCAGGGTTTGAATGGATATAACTGAGCTACAATATGACCTACAACAAGGGAAAATTGCCTTTTTTAATGGGATTGGAACTTTGGACATCTGTATTCAGGGCCCTGTTTCTCCATAAGGTCCCAGCTGACAGGGAGCACTGTTCATGGGTGATATATCCTATATGACCAGAAACAAAGCAGGAAGGGAAGTTGGAAAATCATTATGCCTTCCCTTGAAGTGGACATTAGCCTGCATGTGAGCATCTGCTGTGCTGTCCAATGGGAAATTAAGCGAGCGATATAAATGCATATGGAGAAAACTGGGACTTTGACTCAAAGACAGTTCAGTAGTGTCAGGTATGGAAGAGTCTGGCAATCAGCTGAAAATCTGGCTAAGCAAAGACAGCCTTATTTAAAGAAGAGATGATCAGGAATTGCACAAAATCGATCTGTTGGATATCACAGTTTCTGAGGATAGTAGATGTAAAACCACAACCTCTATTATATAATCAGGCATGTGCCTACGTGATGACATCTTTATAACTGTATGCTGCACCTCTCTATGCATTGCATATCATTAAGCACCCAGGATATGTGTAATCAGTCTAGATCTAGGAACTACCATTTACAAAGTTATTTTTTAAAGTATGACAGAGAAAACTAAATAAGTTCTGGTTTGACGCAATGCTGATCTCCCAAATGCTACCAAAAAAGGCCAGGTTGCTTCTAATAAACCTTTTGAGTTATTATATAGGAGATTTAATGTTGGATCTGCTCTGATGCACTGAATTCTGAGTGAAGGTACAACTAAAATAACTTAGTGATAGTTTTTACTTGTGAAAGACAGTTTAGCTTGTATCTGTGCATCCAAGAAGCATTAAAACTTCAGTGCTCAAAAGCCTCATTTAATTTCAAATGACAATGCTCCTACTCACATGACAAAACCCTAAGATTAGCTCTTCAGTTCCTGTGAGCAAAGAGTATCTATTTTGAAGCTGAACATTTCATATTACCTTAGTAGCAAAACGTATTTGTAATATTCCTCAAGAATGTACAAGTCTAGAACTCATTTAACTCAAGGCAAATAGTATCACGTTATTCTCACAGTTACAGGGCTCTGTATCTGTTTTCATCTTGCCTCTCTGTTGTGATTTTAAACAGAATATCTTTCTACTTTTCATCTGCGTACTGTTTTCTCTAATGGAAGCATCCTCACAAAATCAATAGGGTTGTTTGTTGAATCAGATGATATTAAAACAGAGTATACACATATGAGTCTGACCTTCAGCTAAAAACTTTCATGATAGTTAGAGAGGTGATTATTTCTAATATAGATTACGTTTTGCACTCCAAACTGTAAAGAAATGCCAGGATAAATAAAGGTATGCATTATTTTTCTGCATATTCGGTAAACTTTGGAAAACAAAAAGGTAAAGTATCTTTTATATCCTGGAGTAAATGGCTTTGTATTTGCTTTAACATTCTTATTTGACTGATACCTTTGGAATAGAGCCATCAGCAAAACATGTGAATTGAGAGTCTGGGAATATGTCCTTAATTTCCATACAGTACGTCTTCAAAAGGTATATAGTAACATGTGGAAGGAATGAAATTTGATAGGTCTTTCTCAGGACCATTTGACAGCAGTATTGAAAATAAACCTTAGAGTAAAATATGGACAAGAACTGGGTAGATCTAGTATTAGAAATTACTACTTTCCAGCATTTGTCCGGAAAATCATTCAGCTCTGGAACTTTTGAATATCTCTTCTAGTGCTTCAGACTGGCTGATATTGAGAGGAATAACCATTTTGTTTTACTACAGATATCTTCTTTTTTCCCTTTTTTTATTATAATTTCTGTGATAGCAATCTTCACAGAAAGAGGGATAAAAATGGACATTCTTTAAAGAGACTGCAGTTCTCTTTAAATAAAGAGAATAAAGCAGTACAAGTCAAGTTCTAACTACTGAAAAATCAGAATTTTACACTGATCTTCATGTGACTTTTGTGATTTTGAATAGATAGATATATTAACTTCCCCTGATTATCTGTGCAAATCCTTTTTCCCTTTTTAATAGCTCTGAACAAAGTCTTGGGGTAAAGGGAGCACTACATCAATAGCCCTGTCCAGGAACTGACTCAGTACCCCTTGAGCTTGGTTATAGTTCCTCTTCAACCACAAAAGCAGAAAATGTTATTATACAGGATGTGTAGGCACAGCAAAAGTTCATCCAGTACAGAAATCTTTTTCAAGAAGAAAACATTCTCCTAAGCAAATGCTTCCATTCTCAATTCTATTTACTCTATAAAAGATTTGGTACTAGGTGAAAACATCAAGTCCCTTTGGGTTTATAACACAGCATTCACGATTAAATAAATTAACAGGCAAGTGTGGCTTAGGTCAACTAAGTGTTTTGCAAACACTGCAGAGAATTCAGCATTGTGTTTCCTGAGAAACACTATCTCTTAAAGCATAGAGGCCCAGCAAAGATAACACATTTCAAAAATGCTGGTGTTAGGAGCTATAAATAAATATGGTTTTATATAAAATATCCTATACAAACTCAAGTAAATAATAATAAACTATGTTGTTCTGAGTTACGTAACATTCAGTATCCCTGTCCAGAAAGGTTTTACTCCATACTGAAAAGAATATGTGTATAACAACATAAATGGCATGAAGTCTTGGCTCCATGCAAGTCAATGGAAAAACTCTTACTGACTTTATTAACAGGCAGCATTCCTTGCACCCATGCAAGTCAGAATACTTCTAAGTAAAAGTTCATTAATGTTTAGCTTACCTGTGTCCAAATATGCACATAAATATTAGGCCAAATTCACCACTGAGTCACTGCTGTTATAGTTACACACGGAATACAGGAAACTAATTATTCTCTTCACAAAATATTAATTATTTCAAAACAAAAGATACTATGAACAGTCTCTGTCTGCCTCTGCCCTTCTGTCTATTAAAAAGTAGATGTAGAAGTACTGTAGATTACTTCCTTTCAAATACAATTTCATTCACAATTCATTTCTTCAGGAGGCAATAAAAAAAGCAACAGAAATACATTTCATATTTGTTCTTCTTTAGCTTGATAGAGTCCTAAAACATCAGTTTGGTGTTTTCCTATACTGCAAAAGATTTTATTTGCAGGAACATCATCCCAATGATCTATTTGGGATACAGAATCAAGAGCAAGGGACACATGCAGGTCACCACAAATAGAGAAGGCAGATTAGATTTGCAATGTCAAGTGAATAACACTTGCAGTGATCTTTATGCACAAATACACAAAAGGAAAAATGAAACACAAAACTTTTCCAAAACTTTGTGATTCACTTGCAGAAATTCAGCCTGTTTAAAAAGGGTAACTTCAATGTGAAAACTGCTAACCATCACTGATTTGCCAAGCTGTATTACTATAAAATGTAGTGTTAAATATCTTATGATAGAAATCAAAATTCTATCATTTTTGTTCTGCAGAAATTTGGTGGAAATCTTTGCTTATAATAAATGTAATGCTCATCCATCATTATAAGAATCAGAACCACGTTCAGAATCACACATTGTTTTTCAATTTTGTATGCAAGAAAGAAGAAATATGAAACAGAATTCAGCACATGGATGAATAAACCCGTAATTTATTAGATCTTTTTTGCTCTGATCAAGGGAATAGCTCAAAGAAAAGAGGTCAGAAGGACTAGTACTGTTAATATGCAATTGATGAAATCCTCAAACACATATTGATCCACTTTTTATTACATTTTTAAATCCTTGACTGTGAATATTTCCCAATAAGACAATAACTATAGCAAATATAATTTGCTGTTCTTAATCACAGTAGATGTTCTTTCCCCTCTAAAGATCATCACACCGAAGATATTTACATCCAATACACAATGTGAATTTGCCGTAGACCGTATTTCATACACTGCCCTCTTTTTCACATTCGTTTCTTCGAGCGTATCATCTCTATATTTGACAATATCTGTACTAACATATTTTAGTCACACATGGAAACCCTAAACAAACTTTCCTGACAATATAAATTGTTACTGCAAAATAGCATAATAATGTGTTAGACCTCTACCCCCTAAAAAACCTTCACTGCCTTATTCATTACTTAAATAAAAAGAAAAAGCCAAGTTAACTGTCAGGAAATTTTTTCTCAGAGCTGTAGAATTTCACAAGGAATTCAATCTAAAGGGAAAACTGGGGATAGCTGGTCGCCCAGACAGGCCCGGGGAAAGTCTTTCTACCACTTGTGTTTGACACAGCTTGAGGCAAAGCAGGTTGTATAGGCCTTGACCCAGCAAGGTCATCATTTTGTGAGCAATTCTGAGGCCTGACATCTGCTGCCTGGCTTTGAGTAAAAACCAGACCCCCTTAGCCAAAACACAGGCCTGTGTAAAATAATCCCTCAGCAAGGATCCTAGACTTCAGTGAAAAGGCTAAATGGCCCTCTTTTTGTCTGGGCATCCAGGCTTTTTAGTCCTTCCTCATCACGTAGCAAAGAGTGCAGAACAAAACCATTCCCAGAATGCAGATAAAGGCCATATTCTCACAACTCCGTGCCATAACTTCTTCACCTTATGCGAGACTTGCATTAACGCTCTGGGTGCATGGCTTTGCAAACAAAAAGGGACAGGCATGCAAGAGCTCAAAGAGGGACACACCCTTCTTCTAAAAATGTATTCAAAATAGTGCTTTTTCCTTCACAGTGTTTGAAAAAATATCCATTGTACCAAATAAAGCATGTGATGTGTATGTGCTATTTAATGACTGCTAAGACTACATACAAGAAATGGGAGACCTGATCTCAGACTTTGTTTCTCCACCTAGGACTGGAACTTAGAGGAACCTGGTGGCCCATACAGAGGTGGCTTTAAGTCTTGGCTGCCGCGTGATTTTGAATTACTCTGGAAGTCTTTCAATCATTCTGGCATCAGAAAGAGACTGATGGAGGGCATCTGATAATAACCTGCTTACAAGGAACCTCCATAAAGCAAAAGTAGTACAAGATCTGCCACTGGCAGGACATGGGGAGTGTGAAATGAAAGCTTACCTAGAGGACAGGTTATGGCTGTTAGCGTTTTTTTCTCAGAGCCAAGTAAAAGCACTCCTGAAGTAAATTAATCTCATCACAAAGGTCAGGGAATCCCCTGGATTTTTCTACAACACAAATAAATTTTGTCTTCTCCTCACCCTCACAGCTCCATCTAGCCCCAATTACAAGTAAAAACTAACTCCAAAACAAAGCAATTCTGGGAAATGTATTTACCTTACAATGCAAAACATACAGTCTGGGTATTCCACTCTAAATATCCAGTGAACTCTCCCCATGGCAGCTGCAAGGTGCTTGCTGGGCCCCAGCAGAAATAATTCCATTTCTATGCCACAATCTCCCCCCAAACAACTCCCCTTTGCTCGCGTCAACACAAGACAGAAAGTGGAATGAGGACAAAGGTAAATGTGTCCTACTGCTGCCTTAACCTGTCTGTCTCTGCTACTGCTCAGTTCCCCAAGAAACAGTCAGAAGAGCCTCCAGCCAGCCTGAGGCACCCTTATGCACCTCCTCCTGGGGAACTGCTGGTCCCTGTGCAACCTCAGGTCTAACAACAAACTCACCAGTCACATTCATAAAGTACTCACCTACTATGGCTGCCTTTTAAATGTGGCAGGTCATTACAGAAGGAGTTGGCTGGATAGGAACAGCAAGCATGTTAGGAGATAATGAGATCCTGTGAATCTATTTGGTGGCAGAGAATTATTTTAGGTAAAATATCAGCATGAGATCAAAAGATCAATATCGATCATGAATAAATTTAGACAAAAATTAGGTAAATTTCTAAATCTCCAAATGCATAAATCTCTACAACACTCTTCCAGACAAAAATTATATTGTTCCAGATTGACATTGATTAACTTATGGAAAGAATTTTGTAACTAGATGAAAGAAAGCCTGAGGATAAAAAAATTAAAGCTCATTATGTGAATTCTTGGATTAGATGATGTCATGGTACATCAAGGGGGGTTGCACTGCATTCACACTATACTATTAATCCCAAATTTCAGCATTCCTGGTGGTTACCTTGGGCCTGTTGGATGCTGCATGTTGAAGTATTTCATTGATCTACTGTGCGGGATCACACACTAGCTGTGTAGCAGAATCCAGGCCATTGCAGACACCCAGGTACCAGCAATGCTCCAGGGTTATCCCGCTCCCTCCCTGTGGCAACTTAGAATTGTGAGTGTTGGTTTTTATTAGGGGCCTTAAATTCATTATTATATTGACAAGCACTTGATTAACCAAGATGTGAGGAGTTAATGATATATGGACCCTTCTGAACTAAGCTGCTGTGAGTTGCAGTTACAGGAACTAAGCACACCATATCCCAGGCTACTCCCCCTGTCTTATTCCATAGGAAAGTGCAGATAAGGAATGCAATATCGGAATGGGATAATTTGGATCAAAGAAAGGGGAGAATTAAATCCCTTGGGGCTGGGATAATTTGGATCAAAGAAAGGGGAGAATTAAATCCCTGAGTTGATATGGGAGAACGATTTAAAGAACACTGTCAGAGAAAGCTGACCATCATTACCAAGGTACACTAAGAAAATTCAGTGTAAAAGAAACAGTGTACCTATGAACACCACTTAATTCCACTATTATGCTACCATGACTGCCGTGACTTCATTCCCGAGGCTTTTCAACTGAATGCAGTACTCACCAGTCCAGTGATTTAAGTACTAGCATCTGAAATATGCTTTCAGCTAAGAAAATGCAAATAATAAAATTTTACACATGAAAAATACATTCCAGAGAGGTGTTTTCCTTGACTTCTGCTAATTCTGGGCTCTCAGTGGAGCTTTGCTTGAGGAAAGAGGGGCAAACTAGAAGAGGTGCACAGTGCAGAGAGGGCATCATCATCCTGTTGAATGTCACAAAAGGGTCTATCACAGAGGCAGTGGTGTATTGGTCCAGAGAGGAATGAGCATGTTAAGAGTTAAAAGAGGAAGTAAAGAATAAAAAGCACCTGTAGGATGATGGAAACCTTTATAAAATCAGAATTTCTTTATTTGGCTTGTTCTTCAGAGCAAGGGATAACTGTGTTCAGATAGTAATGCTCAGTGTTACAAATCCCTTAGTTTTACTCAGATGCTAGGCAGATAAGATCATCAGAACAGCCAGGGCCAAAGATTTTCTGAGAATTGCCTAGGACTTTCTAGGCAATATTCCGTACAATATTTTAACCTGAAGTACCCTGTATGCACACAGCTACGCACCTTCCAGCACATCATGGTCTCCTTTTGCCCTGTTCTCCCCTGGCAGAAAAATCCAACCTGCCCTCAGATTTTACTAGCACAGGATATACTGCTCAGATCAATATTTTTGTTCTATAAGCATAAATTCTGTCATTTTTATTAGGAATTGCAAGCTCTTTAGCCAATGTCTGTTGGCCTTTGGTAAAGGCTTTGGGGAATCAGACAAACAAGATAGACATTGATAACCAGGGTTCCTTTGGAGAAACCATGACAACCCTAATGGAAGTTGGTCTGTAAATACATTGGCCACATTGGTGAGTAGTATATTGGGCTGTAGAACCAATTTTTAACTATCTGTATGTGGGGTTTATCTCCTCAAGAAAATCTGCATTTCAAGGAAATTGTTCAAGGGTTCCTACAACCAGGCACCTTCATTTAAGTAAATGTACTATTCTTATGAACCGCTGCTATCACAAAAGGATTGTAGTCCAATGTGTGCATTCAGCACTGTGGGTAGGTATCCTGCCCTCCTTGCCATTACTTAAAGTCCTTATGTAGTGTAGGATTCTGCACTTCACGCACACTAGGACATACACAGAAGTACAATCACTCTGAATCTGTACAACAAATTCTGACAATGGCATAATTCCTTTCCTACTGTGCCACAGCCCTTGCCTCTTCAAAGTTGTTGGTTTCACTTTGAAATATAGTGATTTAATTACAAGTCAAGTCATTCTCTGTACCATGGTGTTAGCTATGCAAGAATACTTCTAACAAAAATAAAAATAAAAATCTTCCAAAATTTTGTTTTAAACCTGTAGACTACTAAATATGCAAGCAGAGCAAGCAATTCTAGTTACAAGATTTTAAATCAAAGGACAAATGATACTTCAGTTCACAAAACCTGGAAGTTTAGTCTCACTTGAGAACAGGTAAAAAAGGGTTCCTAGACAGTACATTAGGCTTTGCTATTGGAGGTTGGTCAGGAATTTAAGGGACTGACGTGATGGGCCTAAATCCCACTATCTGAGATAGAGAGATAGAGAGATAGAGGGATCAAAGAAATGGAGCTGCCATCTACCACTTGTTTTCCCTGCCAGGCCAGGAAACTATGATAGCAGAACAAACCAAAAATTGTTCTTCTCAACATGACAAGTTCCCTAAAATCAGGATATGCAACAGTGTGCCTAAGGGGAAAGAGATAGAAGACGGATGCCTAGTCTGGCAGAGAATGTTTTCTGACAATAATGTCTTCCATTCACTAACACCATCAGCTGCCTGTTTTTCTCTCTGTTTCCCTAGCATTGCTGGTAGACCAGATAGGCTTACACCAATGTAACCCTTTTTCTTCTGTTCCCTAGAAAGCCTGTTCTCTACAAGTTCTTAGGTAACTTTTTATTATTCAACGAAGTTATAATTCCTACAGATCTGCATTGCAGGAAGGACCTTTTCACTAGTTAAAGGAGAAAGTAGGTTCACCATGCAAGTGTTGAAACCTTCTTTCTGTGTTTCAGATGTCACTTGATACAGCTGCAGACATTTTCAAATTACTTTGTGGCATTGAGGCTTTTCTGACTTACTAGTGCTATATGACATGTTGTCTGTCTTTCTTGTCAGTTGCTGTAATGCACTTTTTCACTGGCTTTAAAAAACATTGAAGTTCTATTTATGATGTACTTTTCTTATATTTGTATGAATAAAAGAATCTGGCTAAGGTTTTTATTGAAAAAAGTGTCCTGATTAAGATTTTTATTTAAAAATACTCTTCTAAAGATTTGTGCTAATAATAATTATGCACTGATTAATTGGGGAGGTACTTTATAATGCAGCTACAGAATGATGGTTCTTAATAGCCACACGATGCAGTATGCTTTCTTAAATCTGGCCCAGCTGGCATAGAGAAGGAAATGAGGCCAGCAGAGAACAGATAGGAAATATACTGTTTTCTAGAGCTGTTCTGATCCAGAAGCTGGGACATGGCTTGATAAGAAAGATGGGGCAAGGTATTAGAGATTAGTTGACTGTGGGGGATCCCCTTGTACAGTGGGCACGCCCACTGGTTGTAATTGCTCATTCTCAGGATCCCCAGGTGAGCTAACATTTGGAAGGAGAAATAGCAGTATTCAGAAATGATACTAACTCACTTTCACGCAAGATGTCCATATCCACCTCTGGCAATAAATGTTCAGTCTGTATTACAGAGAACAATACACTGTAAGTGCTACGATGCTTATCAGCCTTTTCTACCATGCTTTTGACGTCCTGAGCATATGCAGGAACCAATTGGTTACAGTGGGAATGGCAGCCTAAGTGACTGGATCTACTGGATCTATCTACAGTGCCTCTGCTGGATTGTTAAATGTCATACAGCTTCTTGTCTGTCAAGCATATCTTCCTAAAAAAAAAAAAAAAGAAAAAAAAAAAGATATTTTTTGATCATTTCTTGGAATCCTCCTGCCCATTGGCATCAAATCTATAATGGTATTCCCAGCCTGAAATCCTGTCAGAATTATTGTAACAAGGCAAAATAGTCACACCAATTAAGAACTACAACCTTTCTGCTTTCTATTCTTATAAGCTATCCTTGAGCCTTGATCCTGTACAGTCACTCTCCCCATCATTGCTGTAGTCAGTGCTGTTGACAAGTGGAAGTACCCCGGGGACAGATGTGATCCTCAGCCTACTTGGGACACTGAAGAAGTGTGCTGCAAGGGGGGAGGAGCATGTGAGGTGTCTTTGATGGACACTCTGGACATGCAAAGAAGCTGAACCTGTCTGTGCTAGCACAGAGAGCTATCACCCAGTTACCTTGACTTCAGGCTGGAAAAAGGTATTTCAATAAACAGATTGGACATTTGGGGTTAGCAGCAAAGCCATGCGGGGAAAGCATCATGTCAGACAGCAAAGTGCTACAGTAGAACTACTTTGGAAGAGAAATGAATTCCTGTTTCTGTAAGAATGAAAACTCCCCAGAAATGTTGATAATGACATCCTTATAAAGGACAGGGTCTTATAGATGCAGATCTTTTAATAGTGGTGCAAGCTAGTTTGTACTCGTATGAATTACTCACATAGACAAAATCTTGATGTCATAAAATGTGTATGTAAACAGGGGGATGGAGGGGAAGCAGTCGTATAGCAAGATGCATCTCAATTTTAAACCAAAACAAATGTGTTTGAACAGTTTTTCCTAGTCTGTCAAGGAGTTTCAGACCCGAAAGGTATTTGAGCCTGTTCCCTTTCTCCTTAGGTACAATCACTAATCTCTATCACTACTTTTTTTCAAAGATGCAACCTACTTACCTACCACATAAAATGCAGAAACTCATATTATCATGGTTCAGCTTTAGAGATTTACATTTGAATCAGTGAACCTTATTTTAGCACAATATATATGTTGAGCAATACAGTGAGAGAAGACTAGGTTTATTCCCTGGATAAGTCATTTATTTCTTTCCTCAAAGAAAAATCCAATATCCTGAGATCAGATGTGTATTGAAGCTTTGGTGGAAGGGAAAAAAAAAAAAAAAAAACAAACCAGGTTGGATTAACATGTTCAAATTGGACACTTACTATCTGTATTCTTTGCAGAGCTGACTCTGTACATATTGCTTACTGTATACCGCATATGAGACTGGCTTAAACATTTTCCTTGAAGTGGTATGTGGCCTGAACTTATTTACCTAGCAAATAATTTATGAAACCTTGTATTTCTTTTCATGTCAAAGTTTTATTGTTGTATTGTTTAATGCATTTGTCAACTTTGAATTTCAGAGATTCAGGCCATGAAACAAATGTAAATATCACCAGAACCTTTGTATATGTTCAAAGCTTTCAATAAATGGTTTAGGAAACTGGTAGATATTACAGAGTTATTCTTTTTTTCCTTTTTAGTCAATAACATCTAAAGATTTTTATAATCATTCTATTGCAAGATGATTAGGTTGGATGGTCAAAATGGCATTTTTAACTGGTCATTTTTTTCTCTGCCAAAATCTGGAATAATTCAGTTTTACTCTTTGGGCAAAACACAGAAATAGAAAAGCTTGTATTTTCTACATCCAAGTTTCCAGGTTCGATGGTGATCAACAGCCTTCCCATGCCCATAGCACCCATCCCCTTTCCTCTCCCATCTTGCCTGGTTACAGATTACACCCCCTTTACCAATTTCCTTCTAAAGCACTTACACAGCTGCCACCACAGGGTACCTCAGGGCTTTTGTGGGGTCTGGCCCAAAGTGTTTACTCTATGGCATGGACTTTCTATGGCTCAACCAAGTGTGAAACACCTCAAGACCTGAGGTCTGGGTTTCACAATCACAAGATTGTCTCTTACCTGTCAAACTATGGTGAATTATTCAAACTCAAGATTTATCTACTGCACTGGTTTAATTTAGGATATTTGGGGGTAAAAAACCCCCAAGGCCGAGACCTCCATTCTGTTAAAGCGCTAACAAAAAGATGTCTCATACATCATATTATCTACAATCTCACTTAGAGATAAGAGACAAAAAATTGATCTGTATAGCTGACTAGAGATTGTGGAGATAATGCAGTCCTATGTGGTCAGTATGATAGCCATGGCCTCAGCAAATTAACCACTATGGAATCTTTTGTAGAAGGAAGGAGGTCAGTCACAGACCTTGGAGCAGATGGGATGGGAAGGAGGTCACCTGCCCAGTGGTAGTGGTATGTGAGGTCTTATGGCAGTAAGGTCTGCACCACACAAGGATAAACAAATACGCAACTTGAGATTCTGACTTCAACCTTCAAAAAAATTGTTTCTTATACAATTTTTATACAAAAAGATTGCCCAGGAGCATCCCTAGGGTGCATTCAGACATAAATGGTTGCCTGGGGTGCCATGGCAGAGTTATTACGTTTAGGTGTAAACTCTCCCACCTCTGCTCACACCACGGACCTGTCAAATGGCTCCTGTGGGCAGCAGCAGCTTGAAGGCCACACACTTTCAGCAGAACATAATCTTAAATTACTTCTTTTTTTCTTTTTCTTTTATTGTTGAAAGATGCTTCTCATCCAAGGGAACATGCGTGTAAAAAGATGCATGCTGGAACCTAAACTGCAGGTGCTTTATTGAGGGCACTGTCTCGGTCGGGTTGGCACTAGTTACAGTTTCACCCCTTTGCTCAGTGGTTTTATTTATAAATAACATTATCCTGGAGGGGTGCGAGCAGAGAATATCAGCACATATGGTATGTCAAATCCCCTACTGCTTGGAGACCCCTGAAAAGCTTAGGTACAACAGGGCATGCTTAGGGCTCTGAAAATCTTGCTTTTTGTCATTTTAAGCAAGGCCCTTAACATTATTTTAATTGAGTTGTTTTGAATTTAATTATGCATCTGTTGTATAATACACTTACAATAAATACCTCTAGTTATTGCTCTTAAAAATCTCTTTCTTTCCAATATTGACTGCTCTAATTTACTTTTATGCAAACAGCCTAGTCAGATTTAATAAAATGTCTTAGTAGTATGTTTAATGACATCATTCCCCCTAGGGACAGTTGGGAAAATGACCTTCCATTTTACGAAAGAAGAGGATTAATTTTTATTGTCTGCCCTAGTTAATGCGTGTTTAGACATAAAGGCCCGATCAATATGACAGAGAGTATAGTGATTTTACTCACAGTAGTTTCTAAATGGACATTTCTTACTAATCCATTTTTATAAATCACTTTAAAGGCCTTATTGATCTTTAATTGGGAGTTACACCTAATCATTCGAGTGCAACACATGGCTAGTTTGAAACATTTTAACCCTTTCCACACAACTCTTTAAAATTCATATCACGGGAACTTTTGCCCTCTCCTCCCCTTCAAATTATGTAGCATCCTTAGCTCTCAAACAGACCTTACCTAGACCATCACACATCAGAGGAACAAAATACTAGGGCAAAAGTTATAAAAACAACTGTAAAGAGATGGTATTGCATATGTGCGTCAAAAATAAAACATGCCTATATAGAACTAGGGGAGAAAAGCATATTTCTTTGGACTTCTAAAATGCAAATGACCAAAACAAATACATACAGTGGAAAATGGTGAGCTACATTTCTTTTCCACCTCTGACTTCACCAAGCTTAAAATTATAGTGGTTAACTATTTCTTTCTTTTTATTTCTTTCTTTTATTATAGATCAAGTCATGCTGTAAAAGTGCTTGAACAAGCATACAAACACGTTTTAACAAACATATTGCCTTGTGGAGAAAGTTCAGTGAAATTTAGAAATTCACAAGTGGATCTTGGAATTTTGCATTGTTCATATAAGACCTAGGATTTAGTATGGATCACAGTTCTTTCAATTAACATGAATCACTGTTCTTATTAGGTGATGCATGAGTGTCTGTATGTGTTTGTGTAGACATGGAGGTAGGACATATATACATGTACCCTACTACATAATATTATAAACCTATATCAATATGTACATAATAAAAAAATATTTTGGCACATTAATAGTTTTTTAATGTATTTTTACATCCTTTCAACAGTTTTGAAAAACTGAACCCCAAGATTTTATTCCCTTCTCACGAGAACATTCTTTTGAACTGAACGGTACCTCATGATTTATACAAATGTACTAGTGTAATTATATGATAATATTTATACTTATAGACCAGAAATATGTCTTCATCTATTTTTACCATCTAGCATTTTGTGAATGATTTTTAAAAGAACCCTTGCAATTGTGGAATAGACAGCACTGGATTGGAACCTATTTTATGACTTATTTAGTTGCACAAATGGAAAACATTATCATAAAATGTTAAACTTCCGTGGTTACTGCATTCATATAGATTTCTTGATAATGGCTGAATTAATTTTAAAAATATTTAAGAAAATGTCCTCCTTGACTGAGACTTTCCAATCCAAGAAAACCCACAAAAGCAGTACTTTGCAATCACAATGTTTACATTGTTATCACGTCAGTAATATGAGCCTTTCTCTAGGACACTAAAACATGATCTTCAGAGAGAGACTTAGTAAGAGAGGAATTTGGAAATAAGTATTAAACTCCACTGGATAAACTTAGTCTGTTTAATTGCTGCAATTTCTGAATTTCCACCATGGTCTTCTATAAGATTTTCTCTTCATCAAGAATCACTATATCAGAACAAAGATGAACACAGCATGCCTGCCTAGGGCTTTTGTCTGTAACTGGAACAACCTGGAACTACATTGTTCTCTTAACAAGTTCAAAGACCTTTTGACTGAAAGGCTAATGGATACATCTGGGCAAAACCCAGTAATGGTAAAGATGGCTTTTAATATTTCAAAACCACCTCTAAACAAATAATTGTCTACTAGACTCAGCTACCATTCAGGCAAGTATAGCCATTTCCCAGTTAAAAAAGTACTTAGTGCCATAAACTTCTAGGAACAAGTAAAAGAAAATACTAATTTTCTTTCCCATTTTTAAATTTGTTTTTCCTTGCTTTAAAAGAAGATGGGTCTGGAAAAAAAAAAAAAAAAAAAAAAAAAGAAGGTGATTCAGGTACAACTCTGGAAAGCTACTGGAAAGCTTCTACCCTGCAGCATCACATGTGCCACATTTATCCCAGAAAAATAACCAGATGCAGGATTGCACTCATAAAGCTGAAGAGTGAAAGACACACCATCAGTTTGAAGAATGGAGCAGACTATGTGATAGCTTTCAGCTATGATTCTGATCAGTCATTTAGGAATATCTATTTTTGAACATACTAGCTAAGCTAATTTCAGAGGTAAATAATTCTGAGTATTTTTGGTGAATTAAATGGAAGAGCTTGAAAAGTATCAGATCACGCACCAGAGAAGGGAAAATCTCATGTCTAACTGTAAATGACAATTTCCACCTATTTGCAGGAGACAAGTCCAAATCTGTACTTTTAAGACTGGCAAAAGGTGAGTAGGATTTAAGCTGGATGTGAGCTGGAAATATTCCCAGAGCTGGCTACATACACAGCGGTGGGGATTTCCCATCTAGAAACTGGACAAATTCTGGCCTGCTGTAGAAACAACTTCAGAATAACCCTGGATGCCTAGTGGTCTAACTCTCATTTGAGCAGCCAGTAATTTTGTGAAAAAGAAGAGGCTAATCTAACTTATAACTTACACAAGACCAGAAGCCATTAGGATTTTACTTTCAGCACAGTACAGAATTCACGTATATGGAAAGTGCAGCCAGCACTTAGCTGAAATACAAAGAGCAGCAGTTTCTACTGTGGAGGGGAAGCCTGGGCTGGGGGAAGAGGGACGTGCAGAACTCAGCTCAGATACCTAAATTAAGTGATGGGATCACATATTCATAGAATCATAGAACCATTTAGGTTGGAAAAGACCTTTGAGATCATGAAGTCCAGCCTTTAACCCAGGACTGCCAAGAGGGGAGAATGGAGTGGACATGCTCATCCAAAACTTTAACCAAATCTAAGCACTTGGAAAGTGGGTTGAAACACAGTTACTCGATGAACTGTAGCTTCACATAATATCAGAATCAACTATTTCTTTTGCCATTTTTGGTTATAAGGTGACTATTAATACGACTAGTGACTAGTAGGTGGATTTTACTTCTCCTGGACTCTGACCTGTAAATAACTGAACAGGAGCATGATACTGTAGCTTGTGCAACTTTGGATGTAGTCTTAAACTCTTTTTTTAGGTAGTCCTGTGAGAAGCAGGGAGTTGGACTCAATGATCTGTATGGATCCCCTCAAACCTGAGACATTCTGTGATTCTATGATTCTAAATTTGGGGTTTTTTTCCAGAGATTACATACAGATCTTCCTTATACCTCAATAGGAACAATCAATAACTCAAAAGACTAATATTTGTTCATAAACCAGGAAATATAAAGCTGCCTAGGAAAAAAAAAAAAAAAAAAACAAACCACACAGGAAATATAAAACTGCCTAGGGAAAAAAAAAAGGAAATTTAACAGCTGGGGTAAAAGAACGAGAAGACACCTTAAGGAGGAGGGGGGAGAAAGAGAGAAAGAGACAGAGAGAGGAAGGAAGGAAGGAAGAAAGAAAGAAAAAGAAAAAGAAAGGAAAGAAGGAAGGAAGGAAGAAAAGATTACAGAAGAGATTTCTGTATGTGCATACACAGTGGTTTTCATGCTGATGAGCAAATACAGGAGTAAGAAGTATTTTGATCAGGAATTGTCATTCTGTGGGATTCAGAAAGCATAGTTATGTCATTAGGTAACAATCTATAATTAACTCATTCAAGTATCTGTGAAGGACATGGCTGAGCCAAGGACAGGAACAGCTATTCCACCCACATGTTCAAATAAAAGCAAACAAAAGTTCTTGCTGTCTGTCACCATAGTCAGAACCTTCATGAAAGCTGGTTGATGTGCAATTATTATTCTGGACATTATCTCTCACTAGAGAGACTGTGTGAAAATCCTTTATTTCCATGCAGAGAAAACTCTGTATTTTAAAGGAAATACACAAGTTTAATAACTGGGCAGCGAAATTTACATAAAAATAAACCAAAAATAAATCATATTTTAAAAATCTTAATTTCAAATCTTATTAACTATGACAGAGAAGTTGAATACTTTGGCGGTGCTACTTTAACTCCTGACATGGCAGTCAAAAGAGAACAGCAGAGTTGGTTGGCAACCATCCTATTATTAACCACTTCAGCAATAGCACAGATTCCAGCACTGCTTTATACTCTTCCTTATAGCACATGTCCTAAAACCTGGTCAGGAGATGGGAAGAGATGACAACACGACAGCTTTGAAAAATATGCACATTATACAGGTGTATTAAATGGATACAATGAAACATTAATCATGCTTTCCTTCTGCTCGTTTTTACCCATCACAGATTTATGAAACTGTTAGTAGTATTTCCGAGTTTTGACAAAAATATTTTCTTAAAATGTTTTTTTCTGAAGCATTCCCAAAGTTAATTTTAATTAAAATACAGTTATTGGTTCAAGATTAATAAATTTATTCTTTTATTATAAATGTAGAGATAGATCATAATTGGCCATTAAATTCAAATAAATCGTTGCAGATTTACACTGATATGACTCAAAAAAAAAATTTGGCTCGTGATTCCCAGTTATTACTCCCACAGCCTCACTGACTTACAGTAGGGGTGTAAATGAGAACATAATTTAGCCCAAGTTATGCAATTATGGATTCTAATTCCCCAAGGATAAATTTTTATTTAAGGGCAGTTTATTCTAAGTGACTCTTACTACTCCAGCGCAATGTGATATATGTGATGTGGGAGAGAGGGGAAGGACGGAAGGAGGGAAGGGAAGGGAAGGGAAGGGAAGGGAAGGGAAGGGAAGGGAAGGGAAGGGAAGGGAAGGGAAGGGAAGGGAAGGGAAGGGAAGGGAAGGGAAGGGAAGGGAAGGGAAGGGAAGGGAAGGGAAGGGAAGGGAAGGGAAGGAAGGGAAGGGAAGGGAAGGGAAGGGAAGGGAAGGAAGGGAAGGGAAGGGAAGGGAAGGGAAGGGAAGGGAAGGGAAGGGAAGGGAAGGGAAGGGAAGGGAAGGGAAGGGAAGGGAAGGGAAGGGAAGGGAAGGGAAGGGAAGGGAAGGGAAGGGGCAAAAAAGAAAAAGGGAGAAGAAAGAAAGAAAAAGAAAACAAAAAGAAAGAAGGAAGGAAGGAAGGAAGAAAGGAAGAAAAAGAAAGAAAGAAAGAAAGAAAGAAAGAAAGAAAGAAAGAAAGAAAGAAAGAAAGAAAGAAAGAAAGAAAGAAAGAAAGAAAGAAAGAAAGAAAGAAAGGAAGGAAGAAAGAGAAAGAAAGAAAGAAAGATGGACACTTGTAACAAATATCTCTATTAGTTAAAAACCAATTTGACTGTAAACTTTAATTCATCTACTAAATGTCAAGCACTACTGGATAAACCAGCAGTTTCTTTAGCCCTCCTTGTTATTAATGCATGCTTAGCGGCATTTGAAATTAGAAGGTGTGTAATAATACCCTTCCAAAAATGCTTGAGATGAAAATTTTGGTTTGAAATTTACTGAGAACTCTATTACTGTAGTAAGAAGTTATATAAAAGGCAAATGTCAGGATAGAAGCCTTTCATTTAGACCAGCTTATTTCTGACTTTATATGTATTCTATGTTTTCAGAAGTGTTAGAGTCATTGAATTTGACCAGTATGCAATCAACTGCTAAAGAACACATTACCATGGGGTTTCTTTTATTTTAAAACCATTTAATTTCCTTAATACCCAGAATCTTTGTGCAGGACTTGCCATAAGCTTTGTCACATCACTGCTTTATCAAACATGAACGAAACAGTTCTATGGGTAGAACTTCATCTAGAGATGTATACATGCAACCCTGGATAGCCTAGTTTCTTTCTGAAAACGTAATTGAAAGTCATTTAAATTACTTTACATACATTACATTTTACTGTCTAAAAATGGTATTATAGGCTTTGCAGGCACAAAGGAGAAAGCCTTTTGTGTATGTGTGTTTTGGGGCAGGGGGGGAGGTGGAATGACAAAAAATTGTGACTGAGAGTGCAGCTTGGAAGCTAAAGAAAAAAGAATAATTGAGACAGTATTTAGGCTCAATAAGGAAAGAATTTTTAACTGAGTTTCCCCATACACAGCCTTGTCCAACTCTTTCACTTGAAGAAGGATCCCAGCTCCTCATCTTCATCTAAAACTTTGTAGGCATTAAAACCAACCTATCAAACAAAAAAGAACAATAAATAAATGATACTGGTTTTTCTTTTTTAATCAAATCCAAAAAAAAATTTACTATTACATTTTCAGAAGGGCAGTAGGGAGAGGAAAGGACAGGACAGGACAGGATGGGACGGGACAGGACGGGATGGGATAGGACAGGATGGGGCAGGATAGGACAGGACAGGACGGGATAGGACAGGACAGGACGGGACAGGACAGGACAGGAGAAGATTTAAGATTCTTTCTTGCAAAGCTGTACATCTTAAAGTAGACTTTACTCATGCAGGTATATCACCTAACTTCAATGAAACTTGTGTGAAGGAAGTTTTGCAGGATTTGGCCTTGATTTCTTTTTTTCTTTCTTTTTATTTTCAAGTAGTCTTTTGAGGTTTGAAAATACAACCCCGAAGCTATGTTCCAGATTTAAATATTCCTGATAAAAATTGGTGGGTTTGTGTTATTTGCATTTCTGTACTTCTGTTATACATCATTATACAAAAAAACTCTTTTCAACATTAAGGGCTATGAGATTTTACTCAAATAATATCTGCTAATACTGAGTAACTATTCCTTCTCAGAATGTCTCCAGTTTCTTTACAAACCTCACCATCTCTGTGCAAGACTATAATTTCAGAGGGCCTTGAAGTGCTGTTACATCTTGGAGTAACCTGACAACTGTTAAATAGAGAATTGCAATCCAAGTTGTCCAAGATTACAAAAGTCCAGCTTACCCATTATATTAATTGTTATTAATGTCACAGAAGGAGGAATGTTAGTGGAAACACTGGTCAAATTTGCCTATTTATTACTGAAGTAGCTTAGCTAAGAGGTCCTTGAGCTACCTGGTGAAGTCACAAGTTGGCATGACAACAAGCTCAGAGAATCTAGAAATAGGAGAAAATATATACAGCTCAAATCACCAGAATGTATTTGGTTTGGTTCACTTTAACGACATGGATGTGAGATAATTTTTTTCTGAATATTTATTTGGCAGTTCCTGAAGAAAACCATGAAATATATAGTCTGGAAGAAATGAACTTTATCAATATGGCTCTTGCCAATCATGCCAGTATCTAGGGCCACATCATCCACCATGTCACTGCTGATCATCTGCAGTATCCTCACTAGGTGGGCTGAAACCAGATGACATCACTATATCCATGGGCTTTAACGAAATCTTAAACCATAACTGGGATGTTGTCGCATGCCGGTCCAAGATCAGAGCGTGGTTCTGTTTGTATTCTCGGGAACAGAATTAAGACTCAAAACAGTGTCAAGAGCCAAGGAACTTTGCCCAACAATAAATCTGCAACTGAAAGGGAGAGAGAGCAAGAAATAGAAAGGAAGGAAAGAAAGACAGAAAGAAGGAAAGAGTTCACAGCAATAGCTACCACCCCGGAGCTGCAGCATCCCGACAGTCCAATTCATTTCCAAGTCTGGTAGGGGAACTCTGTAAACATTACCATCCACCCCAATCTAACATTTTGCTTTCCCACCACACTACTTTTCTCTCTATTCCTGTCTAAAAAGAGCCTGTGTTGGTGGGGCCAGGTAAATTGACATTTTGTATCGCTTCTGAGAATTGTAAATGGAGATGCAAGTAATCACAGTTCATTAAACAGGCTGATCTTGGTAAAATTTTGCATTGTTTCTGTGTGCCTAAGATCCTCTGTTGTGTTTGTGTAATTTCCCAGAAGCTCAACAGCTAACAAAGGTGTGCACTGGAAAGTGAAGCTGTATTTTCTGCCATTGCTATTATTTATTCATTCTTATTATTTTTGTCTTTTCCTCTCTTAAGAAATTGCTACAGTAACAGCAGTTGCTCCAGAAAAATTCCACTATTTCTAACTTAAAATCTTTTTTTAAAAAAAATCCCACACATTGAATTCTAGACATTATAGCTGGTTGATATACTGGTTTTGGTTGGACTTTCCTGGGAAAGGGGAGGAAAAAATTGCTTGCTTGACTATTGCTGAATAATGGAAATATTCCTGAAGATTTTCAGACATTTTCCTCAAAATTGCTTAAAGATGAAGAAAAAAACATTTCTTAAAAAAAGCTACAAAGGTTTTGTATCAATTTTTACCCTTTTATTTTGTCATTATGGCAGATGCAATAAATAGGATATTTCAAAACAAAAAAATGAACACTTTTCATTTAAAACATGGAAGCAAGGTTGTCTGTTTCTCTTCCAAACTGAAGACTGGCATTTTGATTTCAAAAGAAATGGGGTTTTTTTTCTTTTTTTGGTGATAAAAAGTTGCAGTTTTCCAATCAGCTTTAAATGTCATCTCATCTGAGAGGCTGACAGGCAGGGACTTCCCCATAAAGGACTCAGTGCTGCTAAAGAGAAAATAAATAAATGAAAGCTTTCCTTCTAAACTTAATTCTTTACACCTTGAAAGATGTCTGTTTCATTTTAATTTTTGTGCCTTCATAAAGGGTTAAGAGGTATTTCTCACAATGATTGATACAAAAAGAAGCCAGCAATAATTTGACATGAAATCTCAGACTACACTTAAATTGTTTGATTCTGTAACAGCAAACAAGAATTTTATTAACATCTTATCCCTTGCTGGCCCCAAGATAGCCTCTTATCAACACAATACAACACAACAACGTCACAAAAGAGATTAGGACAGTAAGGGATATAAAAAAATACTATATCATTTGAAACGGCAAGAGACTGAATGTTACAGTTCCTTTATGGAGAATCCAATCCACTTTTTTTTTAATACTTAAAAAAGTCACAAATCTCTTGCCAAAATTATGCCTTTTCCTTCGTTTTTAAATCCCTTCACATCACTTGCCACACAGTTTCTCAGAACACTGCCTTGGAGTAGCACGTCATTCTAAAGTAGAATTGGAAAAATAATTGGTGTAATGTCCATAACCTTGAAAACACTTTTTCCTGAATAAATAAAAAGGGAAAAATTACTAAAAATCAGGAAGCCTAAGTTACTGCTGGGCTGTGGTTGCAATAACTCTTCTGTGGCCACCATTTACATGTGAAACAACCCAAGCATTTTCAGTGACAGCATACATTGTAAAGGTGCAACATGAACAGTAAGGTTCATCTGAAAAAGTTCCCACAAAGGTGTCATCTGAAATAAACATACACATATGAATGTGTTACTTAGGGTTACAGCACTGTATTATAAATTAGCAATGACTCCTATACTTAGGTTGTCTAAGATGTTCCATGCAGCATTTGGGCAGCTTTATTGGAGAACTAATATACCACCACTGCTTGCAGGTAGACTATGAAAGTTGGCACAGGAGTAGTTTTTTGGCTAGGGAGGTGCCTTTTGCCCACCCTGTGGAGGTATCTTCAGATTTGACAGTTATAAATTGATGGAAAATTATTTCCATCACTGGAACTTAGAGTTTGTTTCTTTCTGTTATTATTGCTCACAGTCTACCCTAGCTTCTCTCTTCCATTTCATATGGATCACCAACAACATACATCTTGTTCTTACTTTTCTTAAGGAAAAAAAAGTTCAGGTGAACTGGGCTGGGAATCAGCAGCATGCAACATCAACACCTCTTTCTCTTTACTCGTGTAGCTTACTACTGAGTGATGCCTCCCACTCCACTGCTGACACAGGCCAGGAGGAGGACACGTGTCCTGGGCAGGTTTGAGTCCCACAGCTCTTACGGACAACACATTTTCTCACTACAAAGCCTTGATTCATTCTACAGAGTCCTGTGGGAAAAGTAGATATGCTTTCTCTTCCCCCGCCCCCCCCCCCCCCCGCCGCCCACCCCCCATATTTTTCAGTTCATGTAATTAACATGACTAAAGATTAGTATTTTAAGCCTGCTAACAAGATACCCATTTTCAGTTTCACAGGAAAACGTAAATCCAGTATAGTCAGACTCCTGGGGCCTAATAGCATTCTTTCCACATCCCTTTTGTTAACTGTATCATGGACATCACATGCTGTATCCATATATGTATACGCACAGTTGGGTATAACATTTCTAGGGAAAAGACACAGAGTTATAAAATAGGTGTGGCTTTGCCACAGGCTGCAGTGCCATAGGGACACTCAGGTCAGCTTTCAGCTGCCTTGGCAGGAGAGCTGGCCCCTGCTGAGATCCGTGGTACCATCACTGAATTTAGCCAGCTTCACGCAAGTACAAGTCTGCCTATGCTACCTTTCAAATTCATTTCATTTTAATTTTTCTAAAAGCAGCTTTTGGTCCCACAGACCACAACAATCTGTCATGTCACTTACCAGCAGCAGTACATAAAGTGAATTGGAGTGCTAAATATTCCCATTGAGAAAATGGACAAAGATGTGAATGTGAAAAAAACCAAAATAACTAATTAATTGCAGTGCTTTATTTCTGTCCCAGCTATTCAAAGTACTGTTTGAAATGCACATTACTCTTTAACAGAACCCAGCTCCACTCCTTACACAAACAAAACACTTATGACTCTTCAATTCATTTACTTGTTTGCTTCAATGAAAATTTTGTAGACTTTTTGTGTAAGTGTTGTCTTGTAAGTCAACGAAACAAAGGTGAGGTTTTTTTAAGTTCTGGAATATACCAAAAAATTTGGAAGCACAGATTTCATGGGATTTATATGTACTTGATGTGCAACTTTCTATTACTTCTAAATTTTCTTGGAAAATTATTTTTTAAGCTGATGGTTTTAATACTAAATCTTCAATGTAAGCATATTTTTAAGGCTTAATGTTAATCTCTCAAGTGGGGTAAGATATTTTAACCACAATAAGGTGAACGGTGGTGCCAGAAAAACTAATGGGGTTTAAGATACATCAGATGTAAGCATACTTAAAGTAAAACAAGTTTTGATCCTTACTGTTAGATATATACCACATACATTTTTTTGCCTCAGTAATTCAGTTGTAGGTGCTGCAGAATCTGGCCTAAAAAACAGAAGTAATCCTGTGAATGACAAGATAAATGACCATTTATCTCTGAGCAGCAGCTACTAAGACAGTTTAGGTTCACTTGTAGGTTTTTCACACAGGTCAACAAAATCTCTTATCTTCCTCATTCAGTCCTTTGTAGCGTCACTAATACAATTGTGGGTGCGTTAACACTGGGAGAGAAACTCTGAGGTGAGTCTGAGGCATCCCACGCTTAATTTTAAGGGATGCTCATGTAACATCAAGAACTCTTGGTAGGAATTTTTGAGACATGATGTTTTCTCAAAGTGCAGTATAGTTTCAGCCTGGTTTCACTTTAGGTTTTACATTCACTTTAATCAGAAATGAAAGCCATGACTGAAAACAGGGGGTAAAAAAAGTGGTCAGCAACCTGAAATGGCAGAAGTTTGCAAGGCTCTGTTTAATACTGAGAGACAATAGCTTACATTATGCAAAATTACATTGCTTAAGTCAAAGCTAGTTTTGCATTTTTAGGACCATAAAAAAAATCCCAGTGTGAAACCACAAACTTCTGCTCTTTTTTTTCTTTCTTTTTTCCTTTTTTTTTTTTTTGCTTTCTTGTAACTTAAAAAATATCCAAGTGATTTAAACCATATTCTGTAAAAACAAGTCTCTCCCGTGCTAAGACCTTGTGTGCCAAGTTTCAGCACACAGCAAATTTTTATAGGCTGAGATATTAACCTCTCAAAACAGGAGCATGTAATGGAAACACTGTTAATCCCTTGACTATTGGGGCATAATGAGACATTAACCTACTAGCTCTCAAAAGTGAAAGGGTCCAGTTTCTGACCTCAGTTATAGTGGTCCACGTCAAAAGGAACTCCTTTATTTTCAAGTACTTTATACACTCTCAAAAAAAGTATTTTCTTTTCCAATAGCACTGTTTCTGGGAGAAAAACTACAACTATGAAAATTTAGATTTATGAGCTATGCTTTGTTTCTGAAGGTAATTAAAAAGCTGCAGATAATTGTGATTGTGCAGTGCAGTTTTTAAAATTGTGATTGTGCAGTGCATTTCTACAGAATCATACACAATTCAAGATTATTTTTAAGTGGTAACTGTTTCATTAGCTTTCAGATATTTAATATTACAGAGGAATTCCTACAGCTGGGGGGATGGGGAATGAGTGTCATCTAATGTCTAACATTTTTCTATAGCATAACTTTTTTGAATTAGCTTCATCACTAGTGAAAATATTTGCCAGCCCATAACCTAATCACTCCCCATTCAAAGACAATGCTCCTGCTTTTAAACTGTTTTCAGTCTAGACTCTGATCCCAGCAACACAAGAACATTTAAATGTAACAGGTCTTAAAGGTAAATAACTTCTGGAAACAATTCAATATGAAACGCTACATGATTTAAAACTTATTATGTGATTATTAACTCAGTGACACTAGACTGATGGGATCACTGTAGAATGTCTAATGTAAGAATAAAGGATAATTAATTTAATAAACGGTAATGTATTTAGCACATACAGACAATTACTAACACACTCTAGGGCAAAAGTTGAAATACTTTATATGTATGTCATACATATGTCACACATTTATTCCTGAACACAAAGGTTACGTCTGTGCTGCAATCAGGAGATGTGACTCCAGTACAAATAGATGTACCTGCTGTCACCTCAGCGCAGCTCCCTCAGGTAACAGGGAAGCAAAGACGTGACAGCAGGGGCTTCAACCTTGTGAGCAAGAACCTGGTTTCCCCAGCAGTAGCGTACAGCCCAAAGTGAAACTCACGCTACCACATATTGCAGTTAAGTGTAGGCCCCTAAGTGGAGAAGCTCAATTAGACACAGCATCTTCAGAAGCGTGAGGTATACAAGCCTATTTGCTGCCCATCACTCACCAGACGATCCTGCATCTGCCTCAGTCTTCAGAGAACCAGATTCCTAACTTGACTGTTCATGTTTGGAGTATCCTCATAACTATTACCTTGATAGGTTAAAGATGAAAGACATAATACAATGCCATTAAAGATATTTTAGATTAGGTTCGCTAATATGTGTGACAAGGTCACATCTATCCATGCACCAAATCCAAGCATATATAAAGAAATGCACAAGACAACTGGTTCCAGCCCCTCTTTGGACGTCTTGCATCCACAAGGGCAAAAATCTTGAAGGATTATGGCTTTCTGGAAACATTCATCCTCTTATAGCTATATAAAATTATAGAATGATTTAGTATGTTGTATTTGCAGAGTATATAATACTCCAGTGTACATGCACATTGTATAGGATATGTTATCATATATGACATCTACTGCATTTGTATAACACACATTTCAAAAAAAAACTGTTTCAGAGAGAGAAGATGAACATTCTCTGTTTCAAACTTTGTTTGACATTTCGACACACGCATTAAAAGCTACAGACTTTAGAAAAATACATTGAAACAAGCTCTTTTCTGCAAACAATATTGTTTTTGTGAATCAGACATTTCTGATTAAACAGTGTTCATTAAAATAAAACTCTGGCAAGTCACAATGCTAATCCAAACATCCCTTCAGTCAAATGACACTGTAATACTTCATGAGGAATTCAGACACTGGATCTTCTATTATTTTTACTAAGAATAATGGCAGGCAACCTCTGCAATGAATTCCATTGCTAGGAGTGTTTATACATACATGCTGCTTCAGTAAGAACTTAAATCCAAATGTTTAAGCAAGTGAATAACCTATGTCTGTGTATGGAAAGTTGAAACCAAAACCAAAAAAAAACTTTTGAACATTTATAGCCTTGCCCATGTTGACCTCCAGAGAACCACTGGACACATCAAGTATGAATTAGGCACTAAGAATCATAGTCATAGAATCATAGAATCATCTAGGTTGGAAAAGACCCTTAAGATCATCAGGTCCAACCGTCAAGCCAGCACTGCCCAGTCCACCACTAAACCCTGTCCCTAAGTGCCACATCTACATGTCTTTTGAACACCTCCAGGGATGGTGACTAAACCAATTCGCAGGACAGCCTGTTCCAGTGCTTGATAGCCTTTTTGGTGAAGGAATTTTCCCTGATATCTGATCTAAACCTGCCCTGGCACAGCTTGAGGCCATTTCCTCTTGTCCTACCACTTGTTACTGGGGAGAAAAGATTGACCCCCACCTCGCTACAAGCTTCTTTTGGGCAGTTGTAGAGAGCGATAAAGTCCCGCCTGAGCCTCCTCTTCTCCAAACTAAACAGCCCCAGTTCCCTCAGCTGCTGCTCATAAGACCTGTGCTCCAGACCCTTCACCAGCCTCGTTGATCTTCTTTGGATGCAAGTTCAGTCCTACAAAGGTGTCAGTTTTGCTGAGCTCTGCTGTAATTTTAATATAGGTAGCTGTAAACAAAGGTATGAGCCTAGGTGACACCTCTGTCAATTATATTTTTGGATTTAACTACCCAAATTCGTTTTTGTACCCCTAAATCCTGCAACATCCAACTTCTGTGGCCAAAGAGTGCCACAGCACACCAGGGGATTTTGTCATCTAATCCTCCCAGCAAGCCTATAAACCCGCACAAACGCACACTCCTGTTTTCCTTTCCATCCAAAAAGAGCCAGAATTTTTCCCTGCAGTGGAGACATGCTATGACAGCAGAGTGGGAAAGTTCTCAGTGTGAACACATTTTGAATGCGTGTAAGCCCCAGGCTCAAACCCTGTGGACAGCCTTAAGGAGGGGTCACATCATGCCACCTCTCAGGGGAACACGCATGTTTCCCAGTATTTTCATGTGGCAGCTGGCACATTTGGGGCACTACTGTAAAATAAATAATAACCTTTCATAAACTGAGGTTGAAACCCTGCTCCAAGCTCAAACTATTAAGCATTTTGTTTTGCTTTTGCCTCGGAGGCAGAAATAAAGAGTGACATATCCCACATGGCTAAAATTCCTTGGCCTTTCTCTCAGTCACATTAACATTATTAAAAACATGTAAACTTGGGATTTTTTTGCTGTTGTTGTTTTGGTGTTCACATTGTTATTTTGTTTGTTTCCTTATTCTGCTCCAACCCATTGTTTTCACTTATTACCCATGCCACAAACAATAACCAACGAAGAGCAAAAACCCCGTGCAATTGTTTGGAGAGCAGCAGTAGTCCCATCGTGCTGCCAGCATTTCAGCCCAGCCTACCAGTTCAGCATGTGAGGTTACCAAAAACAGGCTGCAATAGCTCAGATCTGCCTCTCACAGCTACAAAGACAGGGGAAATTTGTAGTTAAAAAAGGAGCATGTGTGGACGAGGGTCATCGGCTCTGCAAGACCCCTCTGGAGGGGAGCTCAGTGCCAAGCTGCAGACAGCACGTGGCTCCCTAGCACACTGTGCTCTGCCAGGTCCTGGGCAGATGCATAGTACAAAACTTTGGAGAGCACATACTTTTACTCTACAGCAAAGGTCAAAGCATCTGTTTTATTCTGGAAATTAACATTTCAAGAAAAAAAAAATTATTGTCCTTACTAATGTTGTTGCTACATTCAAATTTAAGCAGCAATAAAAAGACACCAGTTCCAAGTACTAACTGCCTGAAGCATATCCCCAGAAGCACTGAAGAATCTTTAAAACTGGGACTTGGACAGCCAGCTTTCTCCCAGTAATTATTTTCCACCACTTTATTCTGGGGCAGAGTGTGTCAGTCCTTTCCAAAAGCACTATCATAGAAATACCTTTTGCCATAAGCAGACAAAGTCTTCCCATTAAAATCTGCAACCTCATGTAAGTACATGTACTATCTCATGTAAGCATAAATATATTTACTGTAAGGTTACTTGCAAGCTTTTTATTTTGTTTTAAATATTTCACAGTCTTGAGAATGTTACTAATAAAATGCTCATGTTCAAAACACGATGGACCCAAAACAATGAGAAAATTATTTAGGAAGTTTTTACTCATCCAGAGTGAACAATGCACTCTTCTTCAGAAGAGTTTAGAAGGAAGTTATAAGACACACAATATATTTCAACATTTTAATTTAAAGATCACAATAAAGAAACAACTTTGCAGCTTAAACAAAACATTCCTTTTCTCTAGTTCTCTGAAATAAGAAGTATTCACAATGACGATATAAGAACCTGCAGAAAAAGGTATATTGATTAGATTAGAGAAGCATGAACAGCAACACAGATCAAACTTTAAATCATCACACATATCAGCTACTGAAAGCTATTTTTACCATCTTTGATTTATATTTAGCAATGAGACTCAATTATGAGAAGGGGAAATATCCATTAAGTGGGAGAAAAGTTTTATTAACAGGATGATAATGTTTTTCTTGCTGCTTAAGTTGTCCATTTGTTTTTAGCCAGAACAAAGCATCTTTTGAATATTAAAGAGAAATCAGGATCTCTAAGAGACTTTCCTCTGACAGTGAACTACACGTTGCCAAGCCCTCAGTGCTGCTTCTGCAAGGAGTACTTCAGTGCTTATTCACAGCCTCACCCCACTTTGCCTTCCCGGCTCAGCCCTCAGAGGGGATTTGCAGCCAGCGATGGTGAGGTGCTGAGCACCCCCCAGGGTAGCTCACCCAGGTGTGCTGCACCCACAGGGGGGAACACTGTGCTGGAAGCCCCACCAACTACAGCCATAAATATCTTCTAGCTATAGTGAATGTAGCATCACAAGGCTTGGTTGGTTTTCCCTCTTTTTTTTTTTTTTTTTCAGTTTTACATTTTAGACAGTTTACACTTCTACCCTCAAAACAGATTTTATCCTGATAAAGGTTTTTATTACTGTTATTCACCTGTCATTACATGGCGTTAGACAATAAGCTAAAATAGCCCAACTTTCAGAGTGAGGAACATTTCCATTTTCTTCCAAATGGGAATGGGAAGAAAACAACATAAACAAAATATTTCATTAAAATATAAAGCTGCAGCTTTATTTATTTAAAGAAAAATATTAAGTATTGCCAAGACTGCCACCTACGCCTAAAAAACTTTGCTATGAAAACTCACTGGCATGAGCAAAAAGAAAAAAAAAATATCTATGGGCATGAAACAGTCTTCAGTCACAGTTTGATTGCCAGGCAATTGACAAAATAATTTGTACCCGTCGATTTTCATGAAGGAAATTTTTACAATGGATTTGCCAAGCAGATTTTTAATTTTAATCAGTAATGAAAAAATGACAACATGGATCACAACAAGACATCAGCCGTTAAATGGGCTTTCGCGATTGCTGTCAGGATGACTCCATTAGGCAGCCATACCTTTGTGGGCATCAATCACGCTCTTCAAACTCTTGTACATCTTCGAGATTTAATTAGACATTTAAGTTCTTTACTAGCAATTTGCAAAACTGTCACTTATTAAAAGTGCAAGACACCAAAAAAATTTTAAGAGTGAGAGAGAGATTTCTTCTGAGCCTTAAAATACTGTTTATCTAATTCCTGGGAGCAGTTTTAAAGCCACCGGTATCCTTTGCTGAGTCTGACCAGCGCCTTTGAAGGCTAATTGCTCCCGCAGACTGAAATGGAGCAGAGAAGTGCCTCAGACACAGCTGCAATCTGCCTTAAACCACTGTGCTGCAGCAAAAGAAATGCTGGGGAGGGAGGGTGAGTTTGTGCCTGTATGTATTCACTCAATGCCGCTTGCGGTCAGGTGCAGCAGAAAATATTTTCTCAGCTTCCTGGGGAAATTGCCGTGTCTGGGTTGGGAAAAGCTAACAAATGTCTGAAATTGTTTTTTTCTAAACCATGTACAAAATCAGCCCCTTGCTGTTATTTGCAATGGAGGTGTGCACCAGGGCACTGAGCTCCCAGGCCAGCAGGTCAACAGCTCCAGTGCTCATGGAGGAAGCACTCGTCCACCAAGCCATCCCCTTCCAAATCTCTGTGCCGGGGCGTGGGGAGTGTCTTGGATTGCTAGGACTGGCTTTTCTGTTTGTTCAGAGGTGCCAGGACATTCCTGAGACAAAGTTTTCTAGGGAACTTTTTTTGTGCTTTTTTAGTTTGTTTGGATGGGATCTTTGTCACCACTTCTCCAAACAGGTCTTCACAGGTTTTGCGATGGAGAAGGAAAAGCACCAACTGAGAAAGTTTTAGGGTTTGGTGGATATCTTTTTCTTCTCCTCCAGATTTCCAAAAGCAAAAGCTGTAGTCTCCTTTAAGTGAACTTTCGCATACTACATAGCATTACAGCGATAAATATAAAAGGTGGATTGTGAAAACACTGTTACTCACCAGTGAAAAATTTGCCCTGGGCAAAGATGTACAGTAGAGAGTTATTTTCAGGCTAAAGTTTTTTTAATGGGATTTTTTTTCCTCTTTGGCAGTGAAACGAGGGGGCAGGGATGTTCAGTTTTCCTACAGATCTTTAGCACAACTAGTGAGTGCACCAAACTTCAGCTATTAGCACATTAGAGCTATTTATTAGTCACCAGTCTGAGCTGATAGGGGAACATTTTCGTATTTTGCAATTATGTCCTCACAAAGATTACCTGTTCTCACCTGCATAAACTCCTCGTTGCTTTACCAAGGGAGACAGATGACTCTGTGTCTTATTATTCAGGCAAAATTAGCTCCTCACATTCCCAAGCAACCACAATCATTGTCATGGCAATTTTCATGACTCTGCTGGGTAAATATAGTACCCGTTCACATCAGCGAGAGGGTGAGCTATGGCAGGGCGACAAGATGGAGGCAGTCATATATTTAGTAGCATCGGACCAGCGGCTGGGGGGGGCAGCCATGGCACAGAGGAGGGGTAGCCGGGCCAGAACCACTGCTGGCTGAGCTTCAGCCCTCCACCACCTGTCTCCACACACTGGGGCTGTGGAAAGCAGTGGTGAATGCAGGCTTGTGTGAGGCACTTGCTGACCCTCATGCTTCATGAAGCACTCCTGCATGTGCAGTGTCCCTGGCACTGGGGACATTGGCAGAGGCAGTGGCAGGGTGACAGGCATCAGGAAAATCAAAGGAGACATTTGGGCTCCGGGGGAGGAAATCAGGGAGTTTCTCACAGTGCTCAAGGGGACATGCCACCCACGCCAGTCATCCTGGCCAGAGAAGCTGCAAGTGCAGAGAAACGGGGGGAGGAAGAAAGGGAGTTTTCTCTCCCCCAGAAAACAAACCAAAAAGAAGATGCGAGGAGATCCTGCTTCGCACTGCACTACCATGCAGCTGGCACAGCATGCGACCAGCCAGCAGGTACATCTGGCAAAGCAAGGAAAGCCAAGAGGATGCTACCTGCAGCAACTTTGCAGTTTTGTGGTCCCCACCAGCTCTTTAAAGTACCATTACCAAATCTCTTTGATTATTCACTAGTACCTCAGTTCTTCTGAACTGGAAAGCACATGCTCATCACGGACCTGCACTTGCACAAGCACACAGCTGTATGTAGCACACACTCAGCCAGATCTATGGCAGAAATAAACAGCAACATAGCAACAACATACTACAGCACTCTTCATCTTCCATAAGCTTCCAAACTTCATAGCTAATTAACCTCTACATCACAGCTACGAGTCAGGTGTCTGGTAATAATATCAACATAAATGACTTTTCAAATGAGAATACTGAGGTTAACAAGAAACATGATGCCAGAGACCAGAGCTCAAGTGCTACACCCTGAAGTCTGACTTCATCACACTGCTGTTTCTATAAACTGCTTTACCTTTGAAATGTGCAGTCTTTGCAAATAAATACATGCATGCATATACATATAAAGTCTCTTTCTCCTTTGCACATTTATCTACACACACGCTCACATATTGGAAAATCTAGCATACTTCCTATTAAAAGTGCTGGCTTCAAAACATAGGATCCTGTTAAAAAGGCCTTTTCCATGCAGGAGAGACAGCAGTGGCAGGAATGAGGAGCCGGACTGGAGAGGATCACAGCCCCATAGCAGTGTGAGCAGCCCGAGGGCTGCGCTGCTCAGGGGCGATGCATGGCCATGGCCCTGCTGCCAAACTGCAGCAGGACGTGAGCTGAAAGGACCTGTGCACTGATGAAGCAAGAATTGTGTCCCAGCAGCAGCACCAGGATAATTAAATTACCCTAAGCCCCAATGCCTTCCAGCACTGCTTCTTTCATAGTATGTTTGCTCCTCTTTCCCAACACACTGCACAGTAATTTTTTTGCCCATTAAAACATTAGATGGAAAAGACCAGTTAGGTCACCTGGTCCATCCGTCCCCTTGGCAATACCTTCTTCAATTTCCTTATTCAAGCACTGTTCAGAAAAGATTTCCACTCACCCAATGGGTTGTTCACCTGCTTAAGGCTTAAAGTCCATGGGATCTGGCCACCAAAGTGGTGACAAGAGGATGCAGACATCAAAGCCTCTTGAGTTTGGGTGCCAGGCCAGCAGGGTGTAATGCAGAGGCCCCAGGAACACATCATGAATCGGCCATTGCTCACCAGTCAGAGGCCTCGGGGAAGTGTGCCCACCTGCCCCAGATCATCCTGCTCCCAGCCCCGCTGCCACCCCCATGGGGCTATGGGCCGTGGGCTGGGGCAGCTTCCCCACTCTCCCACGCCAGTGAGCTGCCCAAGGGCTCTTCTTCCAGCTTGCAGAAATCACCAGGACTTTAGACTGTCATGTTTTTTAAAGCTGTTTTGGCTCTTCAGAGCCATGTGCTGTCTTACAATGTGACACAAGAGTCAGGTGTCTCTCTCAGTACCCCATCTGAATGTATATATTTCCATCTCTTTAAATCCTGTCCTTCCAGCTTCCGACACCTCAACACTTCCCAGGTCTGCATAATCTACCACAAGCTAGCTCAGCCAGCAATAAGGCAGACCTGAAGGAAAAAACCACAACAGCCTTTGCCACAGATGCCCTTACAACTTCACCATGTCGCACAGTACTGATCTGAGAATCTTACTAATTTCACAATACAAAAATATTTGTGGCTATCCTGAAGGAAAGAAGCATAAATTAACCTGGTGCCTAGGACAAGACCTTGGTTTAGAAATTTCTTTCCTGGCCAGAAGCTTCTACTTTATTGAAAAAAAAAACCAGCTTCATCTGGAAATAATCCATTTAAATAGAAATTGTCAATGCTGATAAAGATATTGTCTGAGCTCTTTTTTTCAGAGTATCTGACACAAAACCCATTGAAGATAATAGGGTTTTTTCACTGCTTTGACTTCATTCATGCAGCTCTTTTCTCCTTGAAACACTTAAGACATATTTATACTGTTTTTACTCTAATTTTTCAATATTCTAAAAATCAGGTTTGAACAGAAAAATTCTAGTCCCTTCTTGTGGATTTTGCCATTTACTTTACTAATGCAACCAAAATCTTATCCTTGGACTCCAGCAATTTTTAATAAACCTACATTAGCAGATGAGCTTTATACTTCTGAGTGATGGGTGTAAACTTAATACTAAAAATATAAAAAGATCATATGTAGGCCAATGTTTAGTCTCACCTAGATCAAGGAAAAGCTAAAGTAATTCAATAGATCTAAAATTTGCAGTTTTACATAAAGTCTCACTGGAGATTGTGGTTTGTAACTTCCATACATGAAGTGGATGAATTGACTCTAGATACATTATTTTCTCATCACATCTACAGACTAGCAGTTATACTCATTTCAGTGAAAGTCACGATCACATGCATGTTAGTCCTGTGTAAACTGTTCCAAGACAAACCTTGCTTCATTTTGGATACTAGTGATAAATCAAAGCTCAGCAGAGGTGAGCTGAAAATTTATATTGTATGTATTGACAGATTTGGTTTTGTTAGCTAATTCAGCCTGTGAGAGAATGAGCGATAGTCACCCAACAGAATCCCACATCTCTAGATTAAAGATACTTTTACACTCAGTTAAAGCTCTCTGATTACCACCAGCTAATTTCTAATGAGGCTGGGCTGTAATTTGCAGGTTTGCTTCAAGTCCAACTTCCTCCATCCTCAAAGCCAAGTGTTACATCAAATAAGCCTCAAAATTCCCACTTAATTTTGACTTCCACTTAACTCCTTGACTATCTGCCACTGCTCCCTCCTGTTCCCACAGCTATTATTTATACAAACACACAGACATGCTCATGCTCCAGTACCATTCGTACCAGAAGGATCTTTCGGTGAAAAGGGCCTTCTTTTCATGTGGAACAGCTGCAGCAGATTTTATCCTTTCCCACAGGCTCTCCTGAAGTTTCCATTGCTGTAAACCTAAAATGAGAAGAGGAAAAAAAAATCATAAATGTGAAAAGAAAACTTTAAGGACTCTGGAACTTGCAAAAAAATCCATGGCTTTGTGTTCAGGAAAACCCAAATCATTAGGCTTCCTGAAGCCTGTGGCAGTACCACAGGCAAAATACACGTACAGATCCTTGGCGGACGTTAACCAGCAGGGCTATGCTGTTTACCTCAGCCTCATCTGGCCCATTATGCTTTCTATGCATTTATTTTACATGTAAGTACCACTCATATTCAGGAGTATTCAGCATGTTTTCTTTTCTATATTCTTTTTGTCTGGTTATCTGACTCACTACCAAAACAAATAAACTAAAATAACCCTACACACATGTCTATTGTATCGTATCCACAAAGGATTCTGTTATTACATATGCAGAAGCGGAACTTCTAGAAAATAAAACACGAAACAGTTTGAGTCTCTAAGGCCAATTACAACTACTCTGATTTAAAAGGATTATAGAGAAGCAGGCTCTGTGCAATAATTTCCAGTCTAATTACAATTTACAAAGAATCTTCATTGTTGTCAAAAATATTTAATGTGCCTTGGCATTTAGCAAATAATCTAATTTGATTATTTTTTTTTTTTGGTCACACAACATGATCGCACACAATTCTCCAAGCTGTTTACAGTGAGCAAAATTATCCTTGCAGCTAGATAGCTAGATCCTTCTGAATTGGTAATCAAATCTGATTGTGATTGCACTAAAATTTTAGTGCTGTCACAAGTGTGTGCTTACTAATCGCACAACGATGAGAATAGCTGCAAAACCTTAAGCTTTATGAATAAAATTCACCATGAGAGCAAGGAAGAGAGAGAGAGAGAGAGAGAATGACCAGTCTTTAGTAGGATTATTTGCTGTCTAATAGAGGTCAGAACCCCAATACAGTTTAACAATATAACAGGCATACACCTAAATGGATATGTCAGTTTTTACAGTATTAAATTATTTAGCAGTAATTACCCCAGCATGTGGATACTATAAATGTAGGTCTTATAAGTACGAGAAAATAGTCTGCTTTGTTCATTCAAATTGATGGTTTGGTGGCCAGCTATAAAAGTACCGAGTTACCAGTATTCTATGTTGTGTGCAAGCAAGAAGTGGATAGAGACTTTCCTTGGTGGAGGAAGTTTTAAAATGAAGCTCAGGACTAATGGTAAAGGTATGCAAAAAATAGGAAGTGGAGAGCGCTCTCTTTTCACAGAACTGGAAAAGCATAGCTGGAGCACCACAATGGAGTTGGAAAGACATCACTCTGTGCAGCCAGAGACTCCTAATTTTGGCTCCAGAGGAGCCCATGCTGAGTCTAACAATCCGTTCTATATTGGCTTCTCTGCTGAGATTTCCAATACAGCTGAAAGTTATGAAGACGTGTTTCAGAGGTGGTAGGTCTGACTGGTCTGTAGAAAATAAAAATGCCGTCTACTGCTATGCACTGCTCAACCTTGATTCAACGACCAGCAGAAGAAAAGCTCCATCAACCAGATGCCAGCAACTGATCCATCCACATTTCAAAGAATATGTATGATGCAAGACTTTGCAGCAAGGTCTGCAGCAGCTTCCTTCAGTATCTTCATGTGACATTTTAATTAATTAAATATAAATCTGAATTATACGGTTATTAAAGAGACATCTGCCTTGTTTACTCTGACACTTGTCTCACCTTGAAGAATATGGGACATAGTTTGTGGTAACAAGATAAGCATTTTGTAAGTCATTTCCCTTAAAAAAACAAAACAAAACATAACAAAAAAAACAGTGAAATAGTGTGAATTCAGCTGATTCAACAAGATCCTGTATATTTAAGTATCAGTGATGGTATTTGAACATTCGTCTTTAGAGAGCTAACAGGATTTAGGAAGAATTTCGAAATTCAGATTGCTCAGCAATTATTCCAGGTTGTCATCAGATTCGGGAAAACCGCACTACATCATTTTATACTCAATATAATGCTCACTAACATGAAGGAGTCTTGATATACTCTGTGATAAATTCCAGGTGTGTGAGCTAGGACTTGGATCTTGTGAAAAACAGGGAAAAAGTAGCTACATCCTTTAGTCAAATGAATGGCAACTCTCTGTAGGCAAATGGGTGAAACTAGATGTTCCATAGCAGACTTGAAAATAAAGAACTTCTGTTCAGTAGTTTTGTCATATCAGAGAAACTGTTCTCTGACTCAGTATCATCATATTTGCATATATTACAAAAGTGCATACCAATTGTGTTGCAGATGTTAAATCATAAGAAGAATGTTATAACCCACACAGATCCATTCAGTGGATGGGGATGGGGTACATGTTTATCCATTTAAAAAAAAAAATTATAAACATAAAATAGATAGCAAGCATTTTGTTGTTATGACAATTTGGCATCTTCTGAGCAAATGTATTTGCTTACTATATATACATCTTCAAGCTGTCAAGTAATTGGACAACCATTGCCCTCTCCTCATATTACAAGTTTGATTAAAATGGCAGAGGCCAGATGCCCAGCTCACTCACAGATTCTTTAATTAGAGGGTCTCCTGAACCTCCGAACCACTTGAATGAAAAAAAAAGAGCAATTAACACTTTTCCAGGGCTTCCTTCGTCCATCTGTCACAGCACAGGTGAAAAAAAAAAAAAAAAGGGAAAAATAAAAGTGGGTGGGGGAAGAAAGAAAAGATAATGGATCCTTTCTCCAGAAAACACTGGACTCTGACTGCGCTCCTCCAGCCAGTCCATCAAAAACGTCCCTCCCTCCCCCAGCGGAAGATGAAAACCCTCTAGGTTTTCAAATATGCTAAACGCACAGTACATTGTCTAGGGGAGAAAAATCATGTGGAAGCGACACAGACGGGCACAAGATGTCTTTAATCACCCCCGCTTCCATCAGGCAAGAAAGCCTCACAAAGCTCTGTTGGTTAGATGCAAGGGCTTGACATGTGAGGGCATCCACTTCCCATCCCCATGCTGCCCCCCCAGCCATCCGCAGTATCAAATGAGATCTGTTATCAGCCTTAGTTAGATCATAATGAAATAATTGCAGGACTCAGCTGAGGGTGACTGCAGTGTAGTGAGGTGAATTAATTTTCCCACCACAGCAGGGCATGTCAGATCTGGCCACGAGCAGGTCAAGCCATTATTTTTTGTGGGTGTGTGAAAGTGATTGACTGGATTTCTGCACTTCGGGAGGGTTTGTGGAAGAAAAACAAAGGTGCACCTCAGCCATGTTTTATATTTTACATGGCAGGCACAAATGAAAGTAAAACAGTTTGAGAATTAACACAGAAAGAACCTTTATATAAAGGTTTAGAAAGAAACCTTAGGCAACTTATGCAACTTCAGAAATTTCATCAGGCATCTGTAAAATATGCCTTTCAATCCACTCCAGGGAAGATGCTAATTATTATTTTTTTTGAGAGTTATAATGAGTTTATGGCTAGAATGTTAGCAATATGCAACATCTAATGATCGATATCACAGCTCCCACTCCCATAAATGGGACCACTACACTGAAGATAAAACATTCAGTACAGCTCAGAGAGGTATTTTGGATCCAAATACTTTGAAACATTGTACTGAAGGCCAAACAGCACATTATGTGCTCAGTAAAGCTAACCAAATATCTATCATTTTTCCCCAGCTATTTGAGAGTAGGGACAATTGTGATTTTCAAAATTTCCTGTGTTCTCGTAGGTTAGGAAAATTGCTGCTTTTGTGAATTTTGGTAAAAGCAAACAGCTTTTTATTTAAAAAGAGCTACTCATTTTTATCAAAACTCATGTAAAACTTGGAAAGGAAAGCTACCTTGCAATTCTTATTTTTCTCTCAAGAAAGTACCCAACAGAAAAATAAAATTTCTATGAATTTTTTTCTCTGTACTTCCATACTAAATTTTTACACACTGCTAGCTCAACGTTTACATTCACCAGCAATAAAACAAAAATGTGGAGCCCTACTATAGTGCTATATTATTTGGCAAAGGTTTTTTTGCGGGTTTTTTTGTAAAGTAGGTACTGCTGATGGAAAAACCTGTCTGAGCTGTATGGTTTTGTTGTCTAATTTTTTGAGAATGGTGTTGTGAATAAACCGTCTTTGCTGAAGCCATGCTTCAACTCACAGAAATCCCCTGGCAATTTCCATTGTGGCCATGAAGAGGAAACACAATGTCTCGCCTCAAGAAATGGAAAATGCCTGTTGAAAAAGTTCACCAGCTCTTGCCAGCTACTAGAGATGATTGGAAAGATGAGTACTTGGAGACCAGTGGAATCTTACAGAGGAATTAAATTAGGTAATTGAACAGTATGATTTTAATGTAAAACACTCAAGGCTGAAGTGACTACTAAAAACCAGCATTAGGAAGAAAACACACCTGCACTACAAATCTTTGGGTTTCCCCTCCTTTTCTTCTTGAGTCTGGAACTAATGAGAAACAGGGTGTCAGTTACCTTCTGTATTCATCTCCCATCACTGCATGGAGAGAAGAGGCACATTTTCACAGGTGACTTTGCTAATTCCTTTCTGTTTCTTTTTTCCCATAACATTTAGAAAAAGGGAAGGAGGTGAAGGAAGGGAGCACTACTCAGACTTCTCTTGTTAAAAATAAATGAGATGAGAAAAAAATTGTGCAAACATCTATATAAACCCCAAGCTGTGCTCTCTTAATTACAGAAGAAGCAGAAACACCTCTAAAACACCCCTAGCAATTATTCACCTATCTTTCTTTTTAGCAACTTTCCAGGTCCAGTCACCTCAGAGGCTCCAGTGCAACCTCATGACAAGTTGAGTGAGAACAATGTGATTATTTAGCATCAAGAGAATACAAAACCTTATACTACAGCACCTCGGCTGAAAAAGCACATAAAAAAGTACATCCCTCATGAGATACTAATATCAGCTTATACCAATGTCTGGACTGCAGCAGGTGGTACCAACAGCTCTTCCTCAAAGACAAGGAAAGAAAAAATGGACATTGAAGGATGATAGTCTCATACTTTCCAGGCCCATTTTGTTTTTCTAAGGTGTTGGCTCATTTTTACTCCTGATGCATGCAAACTGCATCATTAGAGGCAGCATATATTAATGCCTTATGAGAAATCGTACATTAAACAACTTTATGGAGTATTCTTTCTCTGTAGTGTCTTTATTTTCTAGTTAGTTTATATATCTGTATCTGTAATATATACATATGTATGTACATATGTGTGTGTGTGTATATATATATCTCTGCTATGTCTCCTCACTGATGAGCCTGTCCATCTCATTAACCCCTGTGCTGCCACTCCCAGCCCCTCAAACTCGGAAGCCTGTCTGTTGCTGAGTACACGTTGGGGACAGAGGAAAATACCTGACTCTGGCCCCAAGCACTGGGAGGAGGACATGGAAAATTTTCTGGACAGCTGTGACAGCAAAGGGACAGGAAGAAAAGGTAAGGAGACAGCATTTTCTTGAGTGGGGAAGAATGAAAAATACTCCAGCAGATGCTCACTCACACTGAAGTATTTTCTCAGCTGGCATAACTCGCAGCAGCACAAAGCTGCTAGATGCTGCCTGGAGTCAATTTTTCCTCAGGCAGCCCAAAACTGGGGAAGTAGAAAGTGGCCGTTTAACCATTCATTGTCCTTTCTTAAATATCTGTTTCAGACTATGTTCCTCTGCTCACTTTTCTGCTGCTTCCCATTGATGCTGCCCATGAGGTAGAAACCTCCCCTACCTCCACAGCTGCTGACAAAGCACAATGCAAAAAAAATGTTCTCCAGGGTACACACCTGTGTTTTATCACACCACCTTGTCTCCCTCCCACTGCCATCCTCTCATGTCTCATACACAGAGTTTCCTCGGCCCAAGACTGTAAGACCCTGCAGGCAGAGACCTTGTCTTTTAGTATGTTTGCAAAGTGCTGCTCCTTTCCCTAGAGTTCAGCCCTTCATTGCTCTTCCACCTCTTCAACAACAGAGCTTTATTCCTTCTCTGACCTAAAATCCTACTTCAAAAATGCTTTCATACTCTTGCGGGTCTTGAAGCTCCAGTAGCAGCAAAGCAACATGTTCTATAAATGGCACAAACGCTGATGGGTAGTATCATGTGTTAATTGGCAATATCTGCCTTCAGTAGGCTTTGCAATATGTGCTATATCACACTGACTGGTTACATACCCATGATAGTAGGTATTAACTATTTGCAGGATAAATGCATGCTCCTTTGAAGAAATCATGTGAATTTAGTTGTTTTGTTTAATTAGCCTTTATGGCCTGTCAAAAGCTGGAAAGTGAAGAGAGCATGCATCAAATGTGACATACTGTCAAAACCAGGCAAAGCAAGTATTGTCTCCCCCACTGTATAGTTCCCTTAGAAACATCCCCTTGAGATAATCATCTCAGCAGTATCAAACTCTTGGCAACCCTGTCCTGATCCAGAAACTCACAAAAGGCAATAGGAGTCTTCCACAGACTTCACTGGTTTCCAAGTGTGTCACTGTTGCTCCTTTGGTCTTTGCAGTTAGACAGGATTCAGTTCCCAGGACTGCTCTAGATAAGAAAACAGTGACACAGTACAGTGACCTTCTTTAGGTTGTATTTTTCCTTTTCCTTTTTTCTCCAAGCCAGAGGTGTGTTTCCCTGAACGCAGAGGGAGGTTCTGTACCCCCTTTTTGTACCCAGAATTCACCATCCAGCACCACTGAGCTCTGCACCTGAGACCTTCGGTCCCGCTCCTGCCACTTCAGCCCTGCTCATAGCTGCTTCTCCAGGATTTCGGGTCGTTTTGCTGGCACTGGAAACTCAACAATGTGTAAAACAAATATCCCATCCCCTGTGTGTCACCAAGGAAATCACCCTGCCTCTGTCCTCAGCTCTGACCTGGCATGCGCTGTCTGAAATCCCTCCATTGTCTCTGCTATTTAAAGAGGCCAAGCTGCTGTTTCTTCAGAGCCTGAAAAGGAGTGTTTGGCAAACCCACGGATTTTAATGAGTTCTATTATTGCCTTTGGATCAAAGGCTCACTTGATGGCAGCTATTAGCACCTTTCACCATAACAGTAATTTAAAGGTGACCACAGGCATCTTCTGTTTACTCCTCAACAGCACCCCCTCTTTCTTCCACCCAGCTTGGAGAGGTCTGTGGCACATGCTTGACCAAGAATGAACCTGGTGTTCGTCTTCACTGTCAACAAAGGTGTAGGAGGGGGAAAAGGGAATCTTGGTATTATAATCCACACTGTTTCCTTGCAAATTTAGGTGGAATAAAAGCTTTAGGTTTTTTATCCTTTGGTAGGCATCGCTGTAATCTTCACCTACACAGCAGGCTTTACCTACCTGGCGCCCAATATAAACAAGAGCATCCAGCTCACCACAGCGGTATAGGAATATATCTAGCAGCCATTTTTCACCTTGCCTAAACCCACTATTACGGGGGGGAATGACTGGTTTTACTAGGCTGACCTATTCTGCTTGAGGGAAGTCAGCTCCATCCTTTCTCCTCTTTTTCCACATACTCTCCTGCCACAGCTGCTTTAACCTCATAGATGAAAATAAAACAGAACTTTCTTCTAACAGCTGAAGACTTATTTTTGAGAGAACAGGCAGGCCAAAAATCTACTCATTTTAATAAACAGCCAAATTTTACCTTACATAGGTCCGAGCTGACAATCAGTTGATAATATCTGAGAGTAATATCTAATTTATAATACTGGTACCACAGATTAGATTTTCCAGGCTGTCCAGTTGATGCACAGGAGAATGCCAGGTCTCTGGCATGTCATTTTTCAGAATGGGCTCCTGATAAGCAGTGCTGTATGTTGAAAGCCATTAAACATGTTAACATCTTCTTCTATCTTCCAAATATCTGCCAAGTCAGGTGCAGAGGCACATGGCTGAACCTAACATCCTTTGCACGGTATTAACATTGCGTATAACCACTATTTATTATAGGACTAAAAAAGACCAAATAAGGACAATGAAACACTTCCACTATCTCCAAGAGCAATGGTTTCATTCTGTCTGTTTGGATGACCTATAAAGAAATTTCACGTAACTGTTCTTGTCAATCATGTTCAAATAGCTCAGCCCTGCCCTTTCTGTGTCTCTCTGCCTTCTCTCCATTGTGCTCACAGTCACTGCTGCCACCCTTTACAGCTATTAAAGCAAAACATTCAACCACAAATTGTTAATTTCTGCAGTTATTATGTACACTGTCTCTTTTCTATTTCATAGAACTACCGTGTATGTAGTTTATTTTTTATAATGGTTTCCAATTAAACATCACTAATTCAGTCTTAACATCTCATTTTTTACTTAACTTCAAAGGCAACGAAGCAACTTATACACCAAATTAATTATGTCTATTATCATTTAAAGAAATCCACTTAATTCTGTCAAGCCTGGCAAATGATATAAAAATGTTGGTTTGATAATATTAACATCAACAACTTAAACTGTATTTAAACTGGGGAGGAAGAAAATAGAAATAATTAATTGCTCATCACAAATCTGCCCAATATGGAATGCCATGTGGTTCTGCTTTTCTAATAAATTAGTTTGGTTTCTCTGCACTGTTTTTTGTGAGGTATACAAGTAGTTAAAGGAGCATATTGAAAAATGAACAATCAGGCTAACAAGGAAAGTGATTAAAAGTTATTAAAACCAGAACCAAAATACTGAGGAAGATGTAGAAGTTTCAAAATGTTGTCCCATGTGAGCAGGACCAGAAAGCATTCACCTTTTCCCTTCTCTTATTCTGTTTGCATTCCTCCCCTACCCAATGTGAGAAAATTTTATGATGAAAAATAAAACAACAAAGGAGAGGCACTGGGACAGTCACATTGATTTATGCGCTAACATCCATGAAGGGAGGGGCAAAATCTAGGTGATCTCAGACCTCCAGTGTTCTGGACGCTTACACTGTGATGAGTTTACTAGGGCTCTGTGTGGAAAGCAGGTATGTCTAAGCAGAGCCCAGACCCTTTACATGGCGCCGGGGCCAAGCACGGTGTGGAGCAGCTATAGCAGTCCCCACCCCTCCTCACTCCGCTCCACCCGGAGTGCCTGGCAGCCAAAGGGTGCAGCGGATGCTGGCGTGGGTAGGTGTCACGGCAATCTAAACAGACAGAGCAGAAATGAATTTCACCACCAGAGATTAGCCAGCAAATTAAACTCAACCTCCCTGACGGAAAAGCACAGCGATGGAAACCGCCTAACTCTTCACCATGCTGCTGAGAACTGTCCCTGCCCACAAAGCCTCTCCAACACCAGCTCCCTCAGCCCCACTGAACCCGGCCATGGGAGACATCTGATTCCTTTGGCTGGGCAGAAGCCAGGAGGAGAAAATGCACTGCTAGTACAGCCTCTAAAGAAGGGATGAAACCTCAGTGAAAGCCATGTTCTGCAAAAGCCTCCCACAAAATACAGTGCCAAATCCATCACAAGTGAAGTTCACTACTGTATTTACCCAAAGGGAGTGACATTGACTTACACAAGGTCCCACATTTATTCCCAGGGCACAGTCTCATTTAGGTGTTCAGATTGCCCCCAGAAATAAGCCTCTCACGGTAAGTGTTTGCAGAGTGAGGCACTATTTACCTAATTTCTGACATCAGAAAATCCCCCTCTCACTTTGCCAGTCCATGTCCTCCCAGATTTTTCTCACTTATCTTCTAAGGCCACGTAAGGCAGGTACCCGTCATGACCACAGGTGATCTTTCTGAGGGAAACTCTGCAGTTTTGAAAGAGCCAAAAATCCACATCAGAGTGAAGAGTGGAGGTTTCAAGGCTGGGTATGGAAAGGAAAATTCAGGCTATTGTGCGTGATCGAAAAGCTTTGGTTAGAAGTGCTGAGTGCAGGGAAGCCCAAGCACAGACACCTCCCGCTCAGCTATGGCCCTACAACCATAGCAGCGTGCCCAGCAGCCCCAAAACCTGCCACAACAGAGGTGCACCCGATACTGTAAGCTGCAAGGGCACCATGGGGCTCTAGGAGGGTCACACCAGCAGCAGGGATGGAATCCAGGATCACCCCAGCCCAGACAGCCCAGAAGGTGGGCAGCAGAGAGGGAGCAGTGAGGAGCCAGGCTGACTTTGATGGAAATCTGCTTCGCTGTCCAGTTTTGAAATCATTTGGAAGATGTGTTAGAACAAGCCTGTTCTTTTGAAATGTCTCAGTGCCAGCAAACAAGTGTGTTTTTAACGGAATAAATGTTTCAGCACAAAATCATTGACCAGATTCACAGAGGAGCACAGTCTGCTAAATGTCCTCCTCAGCAGTCGATCTATGGGACATGAGAGTCTGCTTTAGCCAGAAAAACAAAAGCCCAGTTTCTTAATTTGTTCCATCACTGCTCACATCTTGCACCTTTAGAGGGCAACCTCCAGCATTTAGCCAAGACAACAATTTGGAACAAGACCTTGCTGATTGCTGAAACCCATATATAAGCCTGATCCAAAGTTCAGAGAAGATGGCAGGAGGTTTTCTATCAGCCTCATTATACACAAAGACCTTAATGAAGAGCGTGGATGTTCCCAGACAGTTTTCACACATTCATGACTGTTTTTCCACCCACTGAAAGGACTGATTTTATCTGGCATTGCTTGAGTCCAACCATGAGATGTACTGATTGGAAAATCTCAATGCATGAAAGAGGAACATCTGCTATATAGGGATTCAGGATGCTGCCCTAACTCAATCCCCTCGCTCCACTTCAGCATTGGAAACAGGATATCATGCTTCCATTGCTTGCCAGTACTGACTTCCCAAAGCAAAGGAATATTTCCTACTGGCATAAAAAACCCAGAGGCACTTCCTAATGCTAAACTTACCTCCTTCCCTGCAAGGCAAAGAAGGAAGGAGACATCTCTGTGAGGATGTTTGAGGATATAACCTCCATTTTGTCACCAAAACCTCAGTGACAAAGATTCCCTTAGCAGCTCTTTGATATCAAAACAACAAAGTAGCATCTAACTCACATGGGGAAAGTGCAGGCTGGATATTCAAGAGTCAGCCTTCTACCAAGTGGATACCAGAGTAGAAAAGAAATCAGTCTTCTGCATCTAGTTCCTTCTACCAGCCTCCATTCTCAGGAAAGACAGCAAAACTGAACAAAAATCACCTATAACATAGAGCAATAGGCATGGATAACTTAATAACCACCTGGAGGATGAGAGATTATAAGCTTTTGGCCCAACAGTGAAAGCAAGCTGCAAAGTCAAAGTCAATCCTCTTGGCAAACACCCAACAAGTAGCTACTTCTGATTTGCCCACTCAAAGTGTGTTTATATCTTTCATGCAAATTCCTATACAAAAGAGGGGCTGCACAGCAAAAATTACTCCTCACCACTTTCCCCCGTCATCCTTGCTGGAGAGCACGGAGCGTGCTGGAGAGATCTTGTCCAGCCCCACTGGGAGGCTTTGATGAGAACCATTTTCTAGCACATGGTCCTAAGTGGTATCAAAAATAGTTATTCAGCCATCTCTAAGCAAACAAAAACAGAGCCTGTAAGAGACAAGAGGCTGCCAAATCTGAAGTGATGCATGTAACGTTCTTTCAGGAAGAAGGGATGTTTTCTCTTTCATCTGTTTTCTGTTTGTTCATTTGGTTTCATTCATTTACAAGAGTCTTATTTTAACCAAAGGGGGAAAAGTTGATGTTTATTTACATCCTCTTTGCATAATAAGGCCCTGGCCCTTACACACATATGTGTAGTCCCACTTAAATCAATGGGATTACTCGCCTGAGGAAAGTTAAAAAAGAATCAAAGTCCTTGAAGGAGCAGGGCAAAAAATAGCTCCTACTGACACGAAATAGCTACCTATTGCAGTAACCCAAATAACCAGATTCGGCAGTTGTCTCCCTTTTTTCATCATTTAATCCATAAAGTTGCGTTCTGTTTTGTTGTTTAATCACTGGAGATAAGGAGGCAGCACCCAGTCTGATTTCCACACTGCCCTTTGTTATAATTATCATAATAATATTAAATAAAAGAAAAAGACCACTGTCAAAAAGTTAATCATGAAAAGCTGGAGATCACATAGTGAATGTGTCAGTCGTCTGAACTGGACAGGGTCATGAAAATGAAAGGGAAAGAATGTGCAGTCCGCAGATGATGCTTACATGCTAATAAAAACCAGCCAGGCAAAAACATATATGCACAAGACTGAGCAATTTGTCACCCTGGGCTATCATGGCTGTTCCCCTGCCTATTGTAACAATGCCAGCATTCAAAATAGTCAGAAAGGAGCTTACAGGAGCTGAATGCCAGCACATGTGTTTTTCCAGCTGGAGCCGAGTCCTGGACCAGCTTCTGAATTCTAGTTTAAGTTTCTTACTCTCTCCCTCAAACAGGAAAAACACATAATGCAAAGACTGAAAGCCCTAAAATAAAAATGTTGAAGAGAAACTAATGCTGGAAAGAGTCCTAAAAACATAGCTGCGAATTTGGAAGTGTTAACCATCCCCCTGCTGCACACATACCTTCCTCTCTGCAGAGCTTAGCTGAGGCTCGCCTTCAGCCCTGGAGCCCAGGGACCACAGACCCCCCGGCAACCCCCCTGCCTTGTACCCACAGCCCAGTACACCCCCGGCCCTCCGGGGGGTCTCACACTGGGAAGAGCTTTCTAGGTTTGCCTCAGCCTGGTTTTGAACACTGTATGCTTGAGAACTACCAAACATTTCCATCCTTTCACTGTTTTGGTCTTGCAATATTAATAGAGCTTCCCTCTCAGCCCCTCACCTTCTTCAGCAGCAAGAGTTCAATGCTGTGCAAGTGCTTGTTTAAAATAAAAAAAAAAAAAAAAAAAAGATAGTTTGCAACCCTCTCCAAAGTTTACAGTCATCTACTACAGGCATAATCATTTCAAACTCTGCAGCACTTCACATTTGGTTAAAACCACTTCAGTTTAGAAGTGATTAGAGGTTGAAGATTTGCAGTTTAAAATTTAAATTAAACTGTTTAAAATTATTGGAACACTTCACACATTTAAAGCAAATAATTTTTTTTTTTTTACATTTATTTATCTTTCCTTCCCA